>NW_026609919.1:0-22369 GCF_029499605.1 Hyla sarda | reverse complement strand
ATACCATTAACCCCTTCCCGACCTATGACATACCTGTACGTCATGGGTGGCAAGGTGTTCCCGACCCATGACATACAGGTACGTCATGAACATTTTTGCCGCTACTCGCGGCATCCCGCAGCGCCCGGTAAGATGGTGGCTATCACTGATAGCCAGCCATCTTACCATGCGACCACGGGGGGTTTCATCCCCCACCCCCCCCCCCCAGCGATCGCTGCTATCAGCTGGTCAACTCTGACTAGCTAATAGCAGCGTTTCGCTATCAGAATATTTAGCAGCGCGGTGTGTAAGTCCCGATCACGGGGATCGGGACACACACCGCTCTGCTAAGTGTCCCTTACCCATCCCCCGGCATCACTTACCCGACCATGCGGTGTCCCGAGTGGTCCCGTTGCGAGCGACGTCCTCCAGGCGGTCCCGGCGGCGCTGCGTCCCGGCGGCGCAGGTTGACCGCCAGATGAAGGGGCAGCCGACACGCCCCCTCAAAAAAAGCGCTATAGCAGAGCCAGAAATTGCCAAAGGCAGCGCTGCATCAGTCCCCCAAAAAATGTGAGTTCCTGGATTTAAATATCTATATTCAGGATGGCTGTTCGCATACTGCCAACTATTTTAAGGAGGTGAATGCAAACAGATACCTCGACTTTAACAGTTGCCATCTTAAATAATGGAAGAAGAACATTCCATTCGGTCAAATGAAAAGAATCCGAAGGAATTGTTCTTCCACACAAAAATACCTACAACAACTAGAGAACCTGGAGGATCGTTTTAAACAAAAAGGGTATCCCAAACCCCTTATACAAGGAGCACGCCAGAGAGTGGACGAATTAGAACAAAGTGCTTGCTTGAAAAATAATAAACAGGGTAATGCAGAGGGGGGTTATAATGATGAATTTGATTCTGTTTTTCTAACTAGGTATTACACTTCACACACCAATATTTTTTTATAATTTTTTTTTATTTTTTTTTTGTATAGGTAATATCACCAGCTCATATTATTGTGTCATGATTACTGGCACCATATGTAGTCCCCCAGTTATTCTTCTTTAGATGTTTTCCGTGTCCTGTGCAGTATCTCTCCCAGAAGTCCACTTGATGGCCCCCGTGGTGGTCTACACCCCGAAGTCATCAATTTTTACTCTAAGAGAGAGTGTGCAGCTGTTTCTGGAGACGGTCAACAATAACCTCTGCATGGTGGAATAATAGGTCACGATGTTTATCAGGATCAGTAGAAGCATCACCCACTCGATGATTATGATGGGGATTTCACGGATCTCGTCCCAGTCTTCATCATTATGGAATAATTCCTTTAATGTTTCATATCCAAAATAGAAAACTACACAGACAAAAGTCAGGCCACAGCAGGTGCATCTACTATGGTGGATGACTTTTTTTGCTCCTGGTAATTTATACATCTGGATGGACTGCCCAAGGTAGTATAAGGCTTCACATGTAATGGAAATTATCGTGCTGACAAAGTGTATCCTGGGATATTCTTCGGGGGACAATACATGCATAACAGCTGTGGAAAAACAGGAGGCCCACACAATGGCCAGCAGGATCCTCTGGATCAGGACCTGATGACCCCTGAACTCTTCAGTATGCATAACCATATACTTATAAATAAGAAAGGTTAGTACCAAAGTGCCAATGGACGTCCCTATAAATCCAATTCTGAATAATATGCTTTCGGGAAAGACATTTCCCACGTCACTGTGAAGGAAAAGAAACCAATGTTATTATGGATATTTCCTCACTCCCAACCCATGAAATAAGAATCATTTGCTTGTTTATCTTACCTGATGCTCATCAGTGGCGAGGCTGCATGGCCGAGGACGACCGTCATGATGTAGCTGGTGGCAAGCCAGGCCGCACACCAAAACGCCAACAGGAGGGGGACGAACCCCAGTCCTTTTAGCTCCATTTCAGACAAGTAGAAAAAGAAGACGCTAATCTCACTATTCTCACTAATCGCACTGGAACAGACTGAAGGCTCGGGCGGCTGTCAGTGGGATGTCAGGCCTCCAGCTGTCTATGACATCACATGTGACATGTCAGAATGACTGCTTGTTTCTTTGAGCTGCCATGATTTAGTATCTGCTATAGACAGAACCTGATGTTTTTACTATGGACCTTACAGACCTCAGAACCCAAGTAATTAGTGCAGGGGCTCCATTTTGATCATCTCATATTTCACATTATTTGAGTTCCAGGGCTCAGATACATTTGCACCCTCTATAGCAGTGGTCTTCAAGCTGTGAACCCCCAACCGCTGCAGAACCACAACTCCCAGCATGCCCAGACAGCAACTTTGCATAAGGAAATAGTCTAATTAAACTTTTCTTATATATAGAATCCCTGAAATCTCCAATCTCTCCTTTTATTGCTTTATGATCTGTGTTACTTATTTGTAAAAAACAATGTTTGTGATTGTCTTCCCCCCACACACTTATGGGCTATCTCTTCAAACGACTTTATTTGACCTAAAGCGTATAATTGATTTACATAAATAAGCCCCTTTTCATCCAAAAGAGTGAATCTTTAATTTTAAGGAACTCTTTAAGTGCTTTATTCGACCATAATGAAGTAAAGTCAAAACTCCATGTGATTTAAAAAATAAATTTAAGTTCCCCCCATACTTAATTATCTAGATATGCATGGGTGTAGTGAGTATCCCAGCTTCCAAAATCTCAAAAATATCCTTCATTTTTCAGAGGCTTTTTCAAAAATGAAAGAAGCGATCTGATTGGTTGCTATGGGCAACTCAGAAACTTTTCCTCTGGGCAGGTTTTGATAAATCTCCCTCTATGGGGGAGATTCATTAAGACCAGTGTAGAGGAAGAGTTGTGCAGTTGCCCATAGCAACCAGATTGCTTCTTTCATTTTTCACAATGCCTTTGCAAAATGAAAGAAGCGATCTGATTGGTTGCTATGGGCAACTCAGCATATTTTCCTGGAAAAGTTTCTGAGTTGCCCATAGCAACCAATCAGATTACTTCCTTCATTTTTCAGAGACTTTTTCAAAAATGAAAGAAGCGATCTGATTGGTTGCTATGGGCAACTCAGCAGCTTTCCCCATAGACCACAATGGGCCTACTGGTTTCAATGGGCAAAAAATCAGAGTTAATGCACTAGACACAGTTCTCTATACCATTAACCCCTTCCCGACCTATGACATACCTGTACGTCATGGGTGGCAAGGTGTTCCCGACCCATGACATACAGGTACGTCATGAACATTTTTGCCGCTACTCGCGGCATCCCGCAGCGCCCGGTAAGATGGTGGCTATCACTGATAGCCAGCCATCTTACCATGCGACCACGGGGGGTTTCATCCCCCCCCCCCCCCCGCCAGCGATCGCTGCTATCAGCTGGTCAACTCTGACTAGCTAATAGCAGCGTTTCGCTATCAGAATATTTAGCAGCGCGGTGTGTAAGTCCCGATCACGGGGATCGGGACACACACCGCTCTGCTAAGTGTCCCTTACCCATCCCCCGGCATCACTTACCCGACCATGCGGTGTCCCGAGTGGTCCCGTTGCGAGCGACGTCCTCCAGGCGGTCCCGGCGGCGCTGCGTCCCGGCGGCGCAGGTTGACCGCCAGATGAAGGGGCAGCCGACACGCCCCCTCAAAAAAAGCGCTATAGCAGAGCCAGAAATTGCCAAAGGCAGCGCTGCATCAGTCCCCCAAAAAATGTGAGTTCCTGGATTTAAATATCTATATTCAGGATGGCTGTTCGCATACTGCCAACTATTTTAAGGAGGTGAATGCAAACAGATACCTCGACTTTAACAGTTGCCATCTTAAATAATGGAAGAAGAACATTCCATTCGGTCAAATGAAAAGAATCCGAAGGAATTGTTCTTCCACACAAAAATACCTACAACAACTAGAGAACCTGGAGGATCGTTTTAAACAAAAAGGGTATCCCAAACCCCTTATACAAGGAGCACGCCAGAGAGTGGACGAATTAGAACAAAGTGCTTGCTTGAAAAATAATAAACAGGGTAATGCAGAGGGGGGTTATAATGATGAATTTGATTCTGTTTTTCTAACTAGGTATTACACTTCACACACCAATATTTTTTTATAATTTTTTTTTTTTTTTTTTTGTATAGGTAATATCACCAGCTCATATTATTGTGTCATGATTACTGGCACCATATGTAGTCCCCCAGTTATTCTTCTTTAGATGTTTTCCGTGTCCTGTGCAGTATCTCTCCCAGAAGTCCACTTGATGGCCCCCGTGGTGGTCTACACCCCGAAGTCATCAATTTTTACTCTAAGAGAGAGTGTGCAGCTGTTTCTGGAGACGGTCAACAATAACCTCTGCATGGTGGAATAATAGGTCACGATGTTTATCAGGATCAGTAGAAGCATCACCCACTCGATGATTATGATGGGGATTTCACGGATCTCGTCCCAGTCTTCATCATTATGGAATAATTCCTTTAATGTTTCATATCCAAAATAGAAAACTACACAGACAAAAGTCAGGCCACAGCAGGTGCATCTACTATGGTGGATGACTTTTTTTGCTCCTGGTAATTTATACATCTGGATGGACTGCCCAAGGTAGTATAAGGCTTCACATGTAATGGAAATTATCGTGCTGACAAAGTGTATCCTGGGATATTCTTCGGGGGACAATACATGCATAACAGCTGTGGAAAAACAGGAGGCCCACACAATGGCCAGCAGGATCCTCTGGATCAGGACCTGATGACCCCTGAACTCTTCAGTATGCATAACCATATACTTATAAATAAGAAAGGTTAGTACCAAAGTGCCAATGGACGTCCCTATAAATCCAATTCTGAATAATATGCTTTCGGGAAAGACATTTCCCACGTCACTGTGAAGGAAAAGAAACCAATGTTATTATGGATATTTCCTCACTCCCAACCCATGAAATAAGAATCATTTGCTTGTTTATCTTACCTGATGCTCATCAGTGGCGAGGCTGCATGGCCGAGGACGACCGTCATGATGTAGCTGGTGGCAAGCCAGGCCGCACACCAAAACGCCAACAGGAGGGGGACGAACCCCAGTCCTTTTAGCTCCATTTCAGACAAGTAGAAAAAGAAGACGCTAATCTCACTATTCTCACTAATCGCACTGGAACAGACTGAAGGCTCGGGCGGCTGTCAGTGGGATGTCAGGCCTCCAGCTGTCTATGACATCACATGTGACATGTCAGAATGACTGCTTGTTTCTTTGAGCTGCCATGATTTAGTATCTGCTATAGACAGAACCTGATGTTTTTACTATGGACCTTACAGACCTCAGAACCCAAGTAATTAGTGCAGGGGCTCCATTTTGATCATCTCATATTTCACATTATTTGAGTTCCAGGGCTCAGATACATTTGCACCCTCTATAGCAGTGGTCTTCAAGCTGTGAACCCCCAACCGCTGCAGAACCACAACTCCCAGCATGCCCAGACAGCAACTTTGCATAAGGAAATAGTCTAATTAAACTTTTCTTATATATAGAATCCCTGAAATCTCCAATCTCTCCTTTTATTGCTTTATGATCTGTGTTACTTATTTGTAAAAAACAATGTTTGTGATTGTCTTCCCCCCACACACTTATGGGCTATCTCTTCAAACGACTTTATTTGACCTAAAGCGTATAATTGATTTACATAAATAAGCCCCTTTTCATCCAAAAGAGTGAATCTTTAATTTTAAGGAACTCTTTAAGTGCTTTATTCGACCATAATGAAGTAAAGTCAAAACTCCATGTGATTTAAAAAATAAATTTAAGTTCCCCCCATACTTAATTATCTAGATATGCATGGGTGTAGTGAGTATCCCAGCTTCCAAAATCTCAAAAATATCCTTCATTTTTCAGAGGCTTTTTCAAAAATGAAAGAAGCGATCTGATTGGTTGCTATGGGCAACTCAGAAACTTTTCCTCTGGGCAGGTTTTGATAAATCTCCCTCTATGGGGGAGATTCATTAAGACCAGTGTAGAGGAAGAGTTGTGCAGTTGCCCATAGCAACCAGATTGCTTCTTTCATTTTTCACAATGCCTTTGCAAAATGAAAGAAGCGATCTGATTGGTTGCTATGGGCAACTCAGCATATTTTCCTGGAAAAGTTTCTGAGTTGCCCATAGCAACCAATCAGATTACTTCCTTCATTTTTCAGAGACTTTTTCAAAAATGAAAGAAGCGATCTGATTGGTTGCTATGGGCAACTCAGCAGCTTTCCCCATAGACCACAATGGGCCTACTGGTTTCAATGGGCAAAAAATCAGAGTTAATGCACTAGACACAGTTCTCTATACCATTAACCCCTTCCCGACCTATGACATACCTGTACGTCATGGGTGGCAAGGTGTTCCCGACCCATGACATACAGGTACGTCATGAACATTTTTGCCGCTACTCGCGGCATCCCGCAGCGCCCGGTAAGATGGTGGCTATCACTGATAGCCAGCCATCTTACCATGCGACCACGGGGGGTTTCATCCCCCACCCCCCCCCCCCAGCGATCGCTGCTATCAGCTGGTCAACTCTGACTAGCTAATAGCAGCGTTTCGCTATCAGAATATTTAGCAGCGCGGTGTGTAAGTCCCGATCACGGGGATCGGGACACACACCGCTCTGCTAAGTGTCCCTTACCCATCCCCCGGCATCACTTACCCGACCATGCGGTGTCCCGAGTGGTCCCGTTGCGAGCGACGTCCTCCAGGCGGTCCCGGCGGCGCTGCGTCCCGGCGGCGCAGGTTGACCGCCAGATGAAGGGGCAGCCGACACGCCCCCTCAAAAAAAGCGCTATAGCAGAGCCAGAAATTGCCAAAGGCAGCGCTGCATCAGTCCCCCAAAAAATGTGAGTTCCTGGATTTAAATATCTATATTCAGGATGGCTGTTCGCATACTGCCAACTATTTTAAGGAGGTGAATGCAAACAGATACCTCGACTTTAACAGTTGCCATCTTAAATAATGGAAGAAGAACATTCCATTCGGTCAAATGAAAAGAATCCGAAGGAATTGTTCTTCCACACAAAAATACCTACAACAACTAGAGAACCTGGAGGATCGTTTTAAACAAAAAGGGTATCCCAAACCCCTTATACAAGGAGCACGCCAGAGAGTGGACGAATTAGAACAAAGTGCTTGCTTGAAAAATAATAAACAGGGTAATGCAGAGGGGGGTTATAATGATGAATTTGATTCTGTTTTTCTAACTAGGTATTACACTTCACACACCAATATTTTTTTATAATTTTTTTTTATTTTTTTTTTGTATAGGTAATATCACCAGCTCATATTATTGTGTCATGATTACTGGCACCATATGTAGTCCCCCAGTTATTCTTCTTTAGATGTTTTCCGTGTCCTGTGCAGTATCTCTCCCAGAAGTCCACTTGATGGCCCCCGTGGTGGTCTACACCCCGAAGTCATCAATTTTTACTCTAAGAGAGAGTGTGCAGCTGTTTCTGGAGACGGTCAACAATAACCTCTGCATGGTGGAATAATAGGTCATGATGTTTATCAGGATCAGTAGAAGCATCACCCACTCGATGATTATGATGGGGATTTCACGGATCTCGTCCCAGTCTTCATCATTATGGAATAATTCCTTTAATGTTTCATATCCAAAATAGAAAACTACACAGACAAAAGTCAGGCCACAGCAGGTGCATCTACTATGGTGGATGACTTTTTTTGCTCCTGGTAATTTATACATCTGGATGGACTGCCCAAGGTAGTATAAGGCTTCACATGTAATGGAAATTATCGTGCTGACAAAGTGTATCCTGGGATATTCTTCGGGGGACAATACATGCATAACAGCTGTGGAAAAACAGGAGGCCCACACAATGGCCAGCAGGATCCTCTGGATCAGGACCTGATGACCCCTGAACTCTTCAGTATGCATAACCATATACTTATAAATAAGAAAGGTTAGTACCAAAGTGCCAATGGACGTCCCTATAAATCCAATTCTGAATAATATGCTTTCGGGAAAGACATTTCCCACGTCACTGTGAAGGAAAAGAAACCAATGTTATTATGGATATTTCCTCACTCCCAACCCATGAAATAAGAATCATTTGCTTGTTTATCTTACCTGATGCTCATCAGTGGCGAGGCTGCATGGCCGAGGACGACCGTCATGATGTAGCTGGTGGCAAGCCAGGCCGCACACCAAAACGCCAACAGGAGGGGGACGAACCCCAGTCCTTTTAGCTCCATTTCAGACAAGTAGAAAAAGAAGACGCTAATCTCACTATTCTCACTAATCGCACTGGAACAGACTGAAGGCTCGGGCGGCTGTCAGTGGGATGTCAGGCCTCCAGCTGTCTATGACATCACATGTGACATGTCAGAATGACTGCTTGTTTCTTTGAGCTGCCATGATTTAGTATCTGCTATAGACAGAACCTGATGTTTTTACTATGGACCTTACAGACCTCAGAACCCAAGTAATTAGTGCAGGGGCTCCATTTTGATCATCTCATATTTCACATTATTTGAGTTCCAGGGCTCAGATACATTTGCACCCTCTATAGCAGTGGTCTTCAAGCTGTGAACCCCCAACCGCTGCAGAACCACAACTCCCAGCATGCCCAGACAGCAACTTTGCATAAGGAAATAGTCTAATTAAACTTTTCTTATATATAGAATCCCTGAAATCTCCAATCTCTCCTTTTATTGCTTTATGATCTGTGTTACTTATTTGTAAAAAACAATGTTTGTGATTGTCTTCCCCCCACACACTTATGGGCTATCTCTTCAAACGACTTTATTTGACCTAAAGCGTATAATTGATTTACATAAATAAGCCCCTTTTCATCCAAAAGAGTGAATCTTTAATTTTAAGGAACTCTTTAAGTGCTTTATTCGACCATAATGAAGTAAAGTCAAAACTCCATGTGATTTAAAAAATAAATTTAAGTTCCCCCCATACTTAATTATCTAGATATGCATGGGTGTAGTGAGTATCCCAGCTTCCAAAATCTCAAAAATATCCTTCATTTTTCAGAGGCTTTTTCAAAAATGAAAGAAGCGATCTGATTGGTTGCTATGGGCAACTCAGAAACTTTTCCTCTGGGCAGGTTTTGATAAATCTCCCTCTATGGGGGAGATTCATTAAGACCAGTGTAGAGGAAGAGTTGTGCAGTTGCCCATAGCAACCAGATTGCTTCTTTCATTTTTCACAATGCCTTTGCAAAATGAAAGAAGCGATCTGATTGGTTGCTATGGGCAACTCAGCATATTTTCCTGGAAAAGTTTCTGAGTTGCCCATAGCAACCAATCAGATTACTTCCTTCATTTTTCAGAGACTTTTTCAAAAATGAAAGAAGCGATCTGATTGGTTGCTATGGGCAACTCAGCAGCTTTCCCCATAGACCACAATGGGCCTACTGGTTTCAATGGGCAAAAAATCAGAGTTAATGCACTAGACACAGTTCTCTATACCATTAACCCCTTCCCGACCTATGACATACCTGTACGTCATGGGTGGCAAGGTGTTCCCGACCCATGACATACAGGTACGTCATGAACATTTTTGCCGCTACTCGCGGCATCCCGCAGCGCCCGGTAAGATGGTGGCTATCACTGATAGCCAGCCATCTTACCATGCGACCACGGGGGGTTTCATCCCCCCCCCCCCCCCGCCAGCGATCGCTGCTATCAGCTGGTCAACTCTGACTAGCTAATAGCAGCGTTTCGCTATCAGAATATTTAGCAGCGCGGTGTGTAAGTCCCGATCACGGGGATCGGGACACACACCGCTCTGCTAAGTGTCCCTTACCCATCCCCCGGCATCACTTACCCGACCATGCGGTGTCCCGAGTGGTCCCGTTGCGAGCGACGTCCTCCAGGCGGTCCCGGCGGCGCTGCGTCCCGGCGGCGCAGGTTGACCGCCAGATGAAGGGGCAGCCGACACGCCCCCTCAAAAAAAGCGCTATAGCAGAGCCAGAAATTGCCAAAGGCAGCGCTGCATCAGTCCCCCAAAAAATGTGAGTTCCTGGATTTAAATATCTATATTCAGGATGGCTGTTCGCATACTGCCAACTATTTTAAGGAGGTGAATGCAAACAGATACCTCGACTTTAACAGTTGCCATCTTAAATAATGGAAGAAGAACATTCCATTCGGTCAAATGAAAAGAATCCGAAGGAATTGTTCTTCCACACAAAAATACCTACAACAACTAGAGAACCTGGAGGATCGTTTTAAACAAAAAGGGTATCCCAAACCCCTTATACAAGGAGCACGCCAGAGAGTGGACGAATTAGAACAAAGTGCTTGCTTGAAAAATAATAAACAGGGTAATGCAGAGGGGGGTTATAATGATGAATTTGATTCTGTTTTTCTAACTAGGTATTACACTTCACACACCAATATTTTTTTATAATTTTTTTTTTTTTTTTTTTGTATAGGTAATATCACCAGCTCATATTATTGTGTCATGATTACTGGCACCATATGTAGTCCCCCAGTTATTCTTCTTTAGATGTTTTCCGTGTCCTGTGCAGTATCTCTCCCAGAAGTCCACTTGATGGCCCCCGTGGTGGTCTACACCCCGAAGTCATCAATTTTTACTCTAAGAGAGAGTGTGCAGCTGTTTCTGGAGACGGTCAACAATAACCTCTGCATGGTGGAATAATAGGTCACGATGTTTATCAGGATCAGTAGAAGCATCACCCACTCGATGATTATGATGGGGATTTCACGGATCTCGTCCCAGTCTTCATCATTATGGAATAATTCCTTTAATGTTTCATATCCAAAATAGAAAACTACACAGACAAAAGTCAGGCCACAGCAGGTGCATCTACTATGGTGGATGACTTTTTTTGCTCCTGGTAATTTATACATCTGGATGGACTGCCCAAGGTAGTATAAGGCTTCACATGTAATGGAAATTATCGTGCTGACAAAGTGTATCCTGGGATATTCTTCGGGGGACAATACATGCATAACAGCTGTGGAAAAACAGGAGGCCCACACAATGGCCAGCAGGATCCTCTGGATCAGGACCTGATGACCCCTGAACTCTTCAGTATGCATAACCATATACTTATAAATAAGAAAGGTTAGTACCAAAGTGCCAATGGACGTCCCTATAAATCCAATTCTGAATAATATGCTTTCGGGAAAGACATTTCCCACGTCACTGTGAAGGAAAAGAAACCAATGTTATTATGGATATTTCCTCACTCCCAACCCATGAAATAAGAATCATTTGCTTGTTTATCTTACCTGATGCTCATCAGTGGCGAGGCTGCATGGCCGAGGACGACCGTCATGATGTAGCTGGTGGCAAGCCAGGCCGCACACCAAAACGCCAACAGGAGGGGGACGAACCCCAGTCCTTTTAGCTCCATTTCAGACAAGTAGAAAAAGAAGACGCTAATCTCACTATTCTCACTAATCGCACTGGAACAGACTGAAGGCTCGGGCGGCTGTCAGTGGGATGTCAGGCCTCCAGCTGTCTATGACATCACATGTGACATGTCAGAATGACTGCTTGTTTCTTTGAGCTGCCATGATTTAGTATCTGCTATAGACAGAACCTGATGTTTTTACTATGGACCTTACAGACCTCAGAACCCAAGTAATTAGTGCAGGGGCTCCATTTTGATCATCTCATATTTCACATTATTTGAGTTCCAGGGCTCAGATACATTTGCACCCTCTATAGCAGTGGTCTTCAAGCTGTGAACCCCCAACCGCTGCAGAACCACAACTCCCAGCATGCCCAGACAGCAACTTTGCATAAGGAAATAGTCTAATTAAACTTTTCTTATATATAGAATCCCTGAAATCTCCAATCTCTCCTTTTATTGCTTTATGATCTGTGTTACTTATTTGTAAAAAACAATGTTTGTGATTGTCTTCCCCCCACACACTTATGGGCTATCTCTTCAAACGACTTTATTTGACCTAAAGCGTATAATTGATTTACATAAATAAGCCCCTTTTCATCCAAAAGAGTGAATCTTTAATTTTAAGGAACTCTTTAAGTGCTTTATTCGACCATAATGAAGTAAAGTCAAAACTCCATGTGATTTAAAAAATAAATTTAAGTTCCCCCCATACTTAATTATCTAGATATGCATGGGTGTAGTGAGTATCCCAGCTTCCAAAATCTCAAAAATATCCTTCATTTTTCAGAGGCTTTTTCAAAAATGAAAGAAGCGATCTGATTGGTTGCTATGGGCAACTCAGAAACTTTTCCTCTGGGCAGGTTTTGATAAATCTCCCTCTATGGGGGAGATTCATTAAGACCAGTGTAGAGGAAGAGTTGTGCAGTTGCCCATAGCAACCAGATTGCTTCTTTCATTTTTCACAATGCCTTTGCAAAATGAAAGAAGCGATCTGATTGGTTGCTATGGGCAACTCAGCATATTTTCCTGGAAAAGTTTCTGAGTTGCCCATAGCAACCAATCAGATTACTTCCTTCATTTTTCAGAGACTTTTTCAAAAATGAAAGAAGCGATCTGATTGGTTGCTATGGGCAACTCAGCAGCTTTCCCCATAGACCACAATGGGCCTACTGGTTTCAATGGGCAAAAAATCAGAGTTAATGCACTAGACACAGTTCTCTATACCATTAACCCCTTCCCGACCTATGACATACCTGTACGTCATGGGTGGCAAGGTGTTCCCGACCCATGACATACAGGTACGTCATGAACATTTTTGCCGCTACTCGCGGCATCCCGCAGCGCCCGGTAAGATGGTGGCTATCACTGATAGCCAGCCATCTTACCATGCGACCACGGGGGGTTTCATCCCCCACCCCCCCCCCCCAGCGATCGCTGCTATCAGCTGGTCAACTCTGACTAGCTAATAGCAGCGTTTCGCTATCAGAATATTTAGCAGCGCGGTGTGTAAGTCCCGATCACGGGGATCGGGACACACACCGCTCTGCTAAGTGTCCCTTACCCATCCCCCGGCATCACTTACCCGACCATGCGGTGTCCCGAGTGGTCCCGTTGCGAGCGACGTCCTCCAGGCGGTCCCGGCGGCGCTGCGTCACGGAGGTGAGTTTCCGGCAGCAGTGCGGCATCTTCATTGGCAGCAGTGAGATCGCCGTAAAGCGATCTCACTGCTGCCTCTGGGAGTTTCAAAACGGCAACTCCCAGCATGCCCAGACAGCCTTTGGCTTTCTGGGCATGCTGGGAGTTGTAGTTTTGTAACATCTGGAGGTCCACAGTTTGGAGACCACTGTATAATGGTCTCCAATCTGTGCTGTTCCAGATGTTGCAAAACTACAACTCCCAGCATGCTCAGTCTGTTCAGGCATGCTGGGAGTTGTAGTTCTCTAACATCTGGAAGAGCATAGATTGGAGACCATTATACAGTGGTCTCCAAACTGTGGACCTCCAGATATTGCAAAACTACAACTCCCAGCATGCCCAGACTGCCCAAGCATGCTGGAAGTTGTAGTTCGGCAACATCTGATCCTTCAGATATTGCCGAACTACAACTTCCAGCATGCTTGGGCAGTCTGGGCATGCTGGGAGTTGTAGTTTTGCAACAACTGGAGGCACACTAGTTGGGAAACATTGTCCGTTTGCTACCTCAGTGCCTCCAGCTGTTTCAATTGTTGCAAAACTATAACTCCCAGCATGCACTGACAGACCATGCATGCTGGGAGTTGTAGTTTTGCAACAGCTGGAGGCACACTGGTTTGGAAACGCTAAGTTTGGTTGCAAAACACTTGAAAGTTTATTACTTAACTTAGTGTTTCCAAACCAGTGTGCCTCCAGCTGTTGCAAAACTACAACTCCCAGCATGCACGGACAGCCAAAGGGCATGCTCGGAGTTTGCAACAGCTGGATGTTTGCCCCCTCCCCCCAATGTGAATGTACAGGGTACACTCACATGGGCGGAGGTTTACAGTGAGTGCTGCAAGTTTGAGATGGCGCAAAATTTGCGCTGCAGCTCAAACTCCCAGCGGCAAACTTGCTGTGAACCTCTGCCCATGTGACTGTACCCTAAAAACACTACACTACACTAACACTAACCTAAAATAAAAAGTAAAAAACACTACATATACACATTATCCCTACACAGCCCCCCTCCCCCAAAAAAATGAAAAACGTCTGGTACGCTACTGTTTCCAAAACGGAGCCTCCAGCTGTTGCAAAATAATAACTCCCAGTATTGCCGGACAGCCATTGACTGTCCAGGCATGCTGGGAGTTTTGCAACAGCTGGAGGCACCCTGTTTGGGAATCATTGGCATAGAATACCCCTATGTCCACCCCTATGCAAATCCCTAATTCAGGCCTCAAATGCGCATGGCGCTCTCTCACTTTGGAGCCCTGTTGTATTTCAGGGCAACAGTTTTGGGACACATATGGGGTATTGCCGTACTCGGGAGAAATTGCCTTACAAATTTT
Source organism: Hyla sarda (assembly GCF_029499605.1). Taxonomy (NCBI): domain Eukaryota; kingdom Metazoa; phylum Chordata; class Amphibia; order Anura; family Hylidae; genus Hyla; species Hyla sarda. The sequence goes on along the minus strand of NW_026609919.1, from coordinate 7,992 downwards.
GGGGGGCTTTTTCTTCTTTAACCCCTTATGAAAAGGTGAAGTTGGGGTCTACACCAGCATGTTAGTGTAAAAAAATAATTTTTTTACTCTGACATGCTGGTGTTGCCCTATACTTTTCATTTTCACAAGAGGTAAAAGGGGAAAAAAGATCCTCTAAATTTGTAATGCAATTTCTCCCGAGTATGGAGATACCCCATATGTGGGCGCAAAGTGCTCTGGGGGCGCACAACAAGGCTCAGAAGGGAGAGTGCACCATGTACATTTGAGGCGATTTGCACAGGGGTGGCTGATTGTTACAGCAGTTCTCGGAATCAGAATGATAAGTAAAAGCATTCCAGAGTTATTAATGTTTAAAGTGACAGTGGTCAGATTTTCAAAAAATGCCCAGGACCTGAAGGTGAAAATGGGCTGGGTCATGAAGGGGTTAAAGGGGTACTCCGGTGAAAACCTTTTTTTTCTTTTAAATCAACTGGCTCCGGAAAGTTAAACAGATTTGTAAATTACTTCTATTAAAAAATCGTAATCTTTCCTGTACTTATTAGCTGCTGAATACTACAGAGGAAATTATTTTCTTTTTGGAATGCTCTCTGATGACATCACGAGCACAGTGCTCTCTGCTGACGTTATTATAATAATAATAATAATGTCTTTATTTATTGTTGTCCTTAGTGGGATTTGAACCCTCTCCAGCTCCACTATATCTTTCTTGTACACTGGTGCTCAGTACTGTACACAGTACTCTATGTGAGGACTGACTAGTGATTTGTACAGCGGTAGCATTATTTCCTTGTCGTCGGCATCTATGCCCCTATTGATGTACCCCATGATTTTATTAGCCTTGGCAGCAGCTGCCCGACACTGGTCACTACAGCTAAGTTTACTGTTACCTAAGGCTCCTAAGTCCTTTTCCATGTCAGTCGTCCTAAGTGTTCTTCCATTTAATACATAATCCCAGCTCGGATTTTTGCATTACCTTACATTTATCAGTGTTGAACCTCATCTGCCACTTCCCAGCCCAAACCTCCAACCTATCCAGATCCATTTGTAACAGTGCACTGTCCTCTATAGTGTTTACCACTTTACAGAGTTTGGTGTCATCTGCAAAGATTGCTACTTTACTATTCAACCCCTCTGCAAGGTCATTCATGAATATATTAAATAGGACAGGACCCAAGACGGACCCCTGTGGTACCCCACTAGTAACAGTCACCCAATCAGAATAAGTACCATTAATAAACACCCTCTGTTTCCTATCATTGAGCCAGTTACTTACCCACTTGCGCACATTCTCCCCCAGCCCAAACCTTCTCATTTTATGCACCAACCTTTTATGTGGAACCGTATCAAATGCTTTGGAAAAATCCAGATATACGACATCCAGCGATTGCCCCTGGTCCAGTCTTGTGCTCACCTCCTCATAAAAGCTGATCAGGTTAGTTTGACAGGATCAATCCCTCATAAATCCATGCTGATACAGGGTCATACATTTATTTTTATCAAGATATTCCAAAATAGCATCTCTTAGGAAACCCTCAAACAATTTACCGAGGTTAAACTAACAGGTCTATAATTCCCGGGGTCACCTTTTGACCCCTTCTTAAATATTGGCACCACATTTGCCATGCGCCAGTCCTGGGGAACAGTCCCTGTCACTATAGAGTCCCTGAATATTAAAAATTGGGGTCTGTCTATTACATTACTTTTTTTTTATATATTTTTTATTTTAATATTAAACAATTACAAAAATACATTGCACAAATCCGATAAAACAACATCACCAATCGGAAGAAAAGCAAAAGCCATAGAAGCCAAATCCATACTTGTTTACATCCAAGAGTATGTCTAATCAAATTTGCCCATCTTACCAATAGCTCCCAGCAGTATAAACTCTATCGTACGAGGTACCTTCACAGGGATTTTACTTTCTACCTCTTTTATTACAGATTCCCAGAAAACAGATATCTTCTCACACGACCAAAAACTATGTAAATAGTCCGCCTCTTCCAAACCACATTTAACACAGTGAAGTGATTCTCACCCCTATCCTATGTAAATGAAGCGCGGAATAGTGGGTCTTGTGTAATATCTTAAATTGTGTAATTTTATGTTCCATATTACGAGAAACCTTGCTTATATTTTGGGCCATAATGTCCCAATCTTCCTCAGACACAGTACCCACTATTCCGGACCATTTGTCTTTAATTCTGTTGATCCCCCTTACTCCAATAATCTTATTTAATTTCTTATACAAAATTGATATTCCTTTTTTTTTTTAAAGTGCTCTATTTGAGTTAGTGCTTCTATGAAATTGTGTTTCTGTGCTACATATATCTCCTTATCTATCGTGTTATGGACTGCATGACTAACTTGCCAATAGTACAGCCAATCGTTATCACTAATATCATACCCCCTTTTTATGTGCTCAAATGAAAAGAGTTGTCCTTTATCAAATAATTGTTCCAGTCGTTTTATACCCTTACTATCCCAAAAAGTTGACTCACACTTCACCAATTCTTTAAATGTATTGTTACCCCATAGGGGTGTGAACCCAAAACTATTTCCTACATGTAATTCTCCCTTTAATCTTTCCCATACTTTCCTATATTTATACAATAACATCGTGTTATTTGACCCACTCTCCTCATAATCATCTAATTCCAACACCTCATATATGTTCACTTTCTCCTTATCTACTACAATCTTCTCCAGATATCTAAAATTTCTCCAATTCACGATTCGTACCAACTGCGCGGCCATGTAATAAACAAAGAAATTGGGCATATCCAATCCCCCCCTATCTCCAGGGGCCATAAAATATCTGTACTTCAGACGAACCCTTTTTCTTCCCCATAACAATCTACCCAGTATCACTTCTATCTTCCGGAACCAGCATTTGCCGATCCACACTGGCGAGGCAGCAAGAAAAAAAAGGATCTGTGGGAGGACCACCATTTTTATTATCGCCATCCTTTCTGACATAGAGAAGGGCATTTTAATCCATACTTCTACTCTCTTCGCTAAACTATTCAAAAGGGGCAGTATATTGTTAATCACAAACCTATCATTCGTGGCTGCTATTTTTACTCCCAGATAATGGAAACATTCATTTTTTTTGAACACGGATAGTCTTCCCACCGTCTCCCCCATATCTTCATCCAGGGGGAGCATAGTAGATTTACTCCAATTTATGTCCAACCCAGATAGAGGGGCAAATGCCTCGAACATCTTAATGATACGATGTATTTTTTCTTGTGGGTTAGTTACAAAAAGGAGGATATCATCTGCAAATAACAAGATCTTACTCTTCTCTCCATTTACTCCAAATCCCTCATAAACATCATTATCTCTTATCCAAGCCGCTAAGGGTTCAATATAAATTAAAAATAAAAAGGGTGAGAGGGGGCAGCCCTGCCTTGTTCCTCTACTTAGTTTGAATGGGTAGGAGGGGGTTCCATCTACCACCACACTCGCCTCGGGGTTAGTGTATAGTAGCTGAATATAACTCAAAAACCTCGGGCCCACCCTAACCCTCTTCAAAACTTCCCAGAGGTATCTCCACTCCACCCTGTCAAAAGCTTTAGTAGCATCCAATGACAGAATGGAGCGGGGGCCACGGGATCCACTCTGGATTGCTTCATACACCTGGTGGATATTGTCATGAACCTTTCTTCCTGACCTAAACCCTCCCTGGTCACCGCCCACCACTACCTCCACTACTTTATCCAATCTCCTTGCCAGTGCTTTCGCTATTATCTTTATATCTGTATTAAGCAAGGAGATATGAGCCCAAATCCAAGGGATCCTTATCTTTTTTCCTAATGAGTCTAATATTAGCCTCACACATAGATTTAGGGAGAACCCCCCCCCCCCCCCCCCCCTCCAGGATTCATTAATGATACCCAGCAGTTTTGGAAGCAGCAGGGTTGAGTATATTCTATATATCTGGAAAGGAATGCCGTCAGACCCAGGGGATGTATTCCCTTGGATTGATGCCAATGCCTCCTCCAATTCCTGGAGGGAGATTGGGTCATCCAGGGAGTCCCTGACATCCTCTGTCAAACTCGGAATATTAATTCCCCTCAAGAATTCCGCTACCTCCGCCCTATTAATATCGCTGCCCATATAGAGATTGGAGAAAAAAGAGCCATCCATTTGGGCTATTTCTTCTCTATCTGTGGTTATGCTGCCATCCTCCCTCCTCAGAGCCATAATACCACATTCGTCGCCTTGATTTTTAAATAATCTTGACAGTGTCTTATTTGGTTTCCCTTTCTCAAAGAAATTAAATTGCCCACTGAAGAATAGTTTATTTTGTGCCTTTTTAAGTAGATATTCTTTATATTCCTCTTGAGCTGCCTTCAGTTCTAACAGCTGTTCCCCCCACTATCCTCTTCTATCCCTGCTTCTAATGTTGCCACTTTACTATTCAGTACTGATTCTTCCTGTGAGAATTCCTTTTTTTTTTTTATTGATTCGCCCTATATATAGGCCCCTCAAGTATGCCTTCATAGTATCCCATACCACCTGAGGGTTTGCGGACTTATGATTAATCTCCCAGAATGCCTCTATTTCCTGTCTAAACCAGTCCTGGTCGCCCACTAATTCAATCCAGTGGGGGTTGAGCCGAAAGCCCAACCTTTTCCCACCCATTACCTTACCTCCAATTTCCACCACCACTGGGCAATGGTCCGATAGGGTTTTAGCTTTATACTGCACCCTGCTGGTCCAGGTCATTGCATTCTTATCACACAGGCATAAGTCAATTCGGGAAGCGGTGTTATATGAGGTACTAAAACATGAGTACTGTCTTACTCCTGGGTTTAGTTACCGCCACCCATCAACCCAATTCATCTCTCCACAGTATCTCGCCAATGCTGTTTCGTTCCCCCCTACATTCCTACCTAATTTGTATCTGTCCATACTAGGGTCTATTACATTGTTCAAATCTCCAACTATCCATAATGCCGAATGTGTCTTACTTACGCTATAGCTCACGAGGTCCCTCAGAACATCCACTCTAAAAGATGGAGGAATATAAACAAAAGCCAAGATGACTGCCCTATCTTCCCATATTCCATAAAGAAATACATATGGACCATACTTATCTACCTTTGCATTCTTAGTCTCGAATGGTACCCTCCTGTGAACATATACTGATACTCCCATGGAGTAGGAAGAGAGTCTGGAGTGGTATTCTTCTTTGGCCCACTTCCTTGGAAGTATCTGCTCATCTCTTGACCTATGGGTCTCAACTAAACATATGATCGCAGGAAGGCACCTCCGAATATAATCGAAGACTGCACACTTTTTAATTCTATCCGACATACCTCGTATGTTCCAGGCTAATAATTTAAGCATAGATATATTTGCCTAAGAGAAAAAAGAAAAGAGAGAAGAAGAAGAGAGAGAAAAAAAAAAAAACCCTCTTTTGATCATCCCGTGCCATCCCTCCCTCCTTTCCCTTATCCTTCCCCACCCGCAGCCCCCCCTCTCCCCATAATGCACCGTACTTCTACTATGCACTCCTATCCTAGTGACACCCCAGAGAACCCCCCAACCCCTCCCCCCGAGACGTAACATTATTACTCAACTAATACTTCCAACCCCTAATGCCACAGTAGTGCCTTATATTAGATGCCTTATTTATCCATCCAATCTGAGACTTCTTGTGGGGTTCCAAATATTGTTACCTTTCCCTTATGCTCAACCCGGAGTCTCGTTGGAAACAGCAGAGAGAAGGGCACCCCTGCGTTCTTTAGCCGCCTTTTTATCTCCCGAAAGGATGCCCTTTTCCTCTGGGTCTCCCAAGAGAAATCCGGATATAGAAAAATATTCTGTCCATTATACTGTAGGTCCCTCATCTCTCTTGCCTTCCTAAGGATAGTATCCCTGTCCTGGGAGGTATATAACTTAATTAGGATTGTCCTAGAGGGACCCCCCGGAGGGGGAATACGCCTTGGCACCGATGAGCTCGTTCAATCCCAAACATTGGGGTAAGATGCCCTTCCCCTATCCCCTCCTTCAACCACCTACTAAGAAACTGTATGGCAGAGTTCCCCCCCCCCCTCCACCCCCTCAGGAAACCCCACCATCCCCTCAGGAAACCCCACCATCCTTATATTGCAACGTCTGGATCTATCCTCAAGGTCAGTGAGCTTATCTTTAACAGATGTCCTCTCCTTTTTCAAGTCATTAACCTCCTCCTCCAAAACCTTAATCCTATTTTCTGTTTTAGGGGCTTCTTCCTCTAGTCTGGAAATCCTATCTCTCATTTTAGTCATATCGTGTCTTATCAGAGATACCTCGGTAGATACCACACCTAATTGTTTATTTATCTCCTCAATTGCACAATTAGTTTTTTCACCCCTCCCAAGATCTCCTCCAACATCTGTGTTCCCATAGGGGGCACAGACTGCCCTTCCTCAGTTTCTTCCACCTCCAAGACCGAGTACCTAGAGCCTGTTTTACTAGGGGAGAGATCCTTCTGGGTTCTAGTTTTTATACCCACAGCTGGAGACTTCCATATTTTATCCAATTTACCCATAGCCCCCTTATCTTTTTGTGGCGAGCTACCCCCTGATCTTCTGGGGTTCACCTTAGGGGCCATTTCACCCACTATTTCTCTTCACTTTATATTTGTGGGTTGTATGTATCACTACGGGGATATCACGGACCAACTTAGCAACTTTATACACCATAGGCCCCTCCCACTCGAGAATTTAAATCCCGTTATTTACAGCATACAAAAGTAAGAATTCACAGTCCCATATGGCTCTGGGGAGCGCTTAAAACCTAGGGTATCACACCCTGATCCAGAAATATCCACCACCAAATATAGCATACTAATATGCAACTACGGAATCATTAGCGTATTCACGCTCCCCCTGGTAGACAGTGCAATCACCCCCCAGAGTCACTGATCTTATTGGGTCCAAGGAGGGGTCCAAATTCATGAGAGAGGAATTCTGCTAAGACCAAGTTGTTCAATTTAGTCCATGAGTCCCGGTTTCTCCAAATCGCTAGGAGGAGTGACCAGGCAGAGAGTCAGGCATCCAATATTGTCCATTCCACATGGGGCCAGTGCAAGAGGCTGCTGCTGTTCAGAATATTGCCGGGGTATTAATCAATGGTTTCACCGGCTTCTGCACTGTTAGATATTCATCACATGTAAAGTCTGATCGTTTTACTCAGCTCCACTCTCCATCCACAAGAAAGGGTCTGGGCCAGTCTATTCAAATCCCAGCAAGGAGTAGCGGAGTTCCACACATGCCCCTCAACACCTCCGCGTCTGTCTATTACATTACTTAATTCCTTTAGAACATGGGGGTGAATGCCATCTGGACCTGGTGATTTGTCTATTTTGATTTTTTGTAGGTGGCACTGTACTTCTTCCTGGGTTAGACAGGTGACCTGTACTGGGGAGCTTACCTTATCACACTGTATTTCACCTGGCATTTCATTTTCCTCAGTGAATACAGTGGAGAAGAATTTTAGTATATTTGCTTTTTCCTGATCCCCGTTTATAATTTCTTCCTCATCATTTTTTAAAGGGCCAACACTTTCATTTTTGACCCTATTGCTATTTATATAATTAAAGAACATTTTGGGGTTAGTTATACTCTCTTTGGCAATGAGTCTTTCTGTCTCTATTTTTGCGGCTTTTATCTGTTTTTTACATATTTCACATTTTTCTCTATAGCTTTTTAATGCTTCTTCACTGCTGTCCTGTTTTAGTAACTGAAATGCTTTATTTTAGTCATTTATTGCCCCCTTAACATTTTTATTCATCCATATTGGTTTTCTTTTATTTCTGACCCTTTTATTCCTATAAAGTATATACATTTTACAGTGAAAATTTAAGATATTTTTTAAAGTCTCCCATTTAGTGTCAGTATTGTTCTTTTTGAGGACAATATCCCATTTTATATTGTTATGGGCTTCTCTGAGTTGATCGAACTTTGCTTTTCGAAAGTTCATTGTTTTTGTGGCCCC
>NW_026609918.1:0-22372 GCF_029499605.1 Hyla sarda | reverse complement strand
ACACAAAGCAAGCAGGGTTAATAGATGTACGATATAGTTTCTGTGGGATTCTTCTTTATGGATAATCTCCAATCGTGTCTTTGATAGCCAATAGACCCAAGGTCCTTGATATGACCTCCAGGTTTAGTGCCACCTCCTGAATGTCAGAGTACATCAAAGAACGCCCATATGATATAAAATAGGCTAATAAATACAATTATTTTCTTCCTCAGCAATGGCCCCTATTAGCTCCGTGTGTATATACTGATGATAACCAAGGTACTGTTATAGCTCCCACAGAATCCACACTTTAAAGATAGGTTTCCTTTATGTGAGGGATTATGTAACCAATAACAATTCCCATACTTCCTATACTTCACTGCAGAGAGGCTCAATATATCCCTGACTGCCACAAATCCACACAGGTAAATCTCCTCTGCTTGCTTAAGGTCTATCCTGTCTCCACTATGATCCGGGTACGGATAATGACCATACCAGCCTGGATCGGAGTCTGTTATGGTCATTATCCGTACCCGGATCATAGTGGAGACAGGATAGACCTTAAGCAAGCAGGGGAGATTTACCTGTGTGGATTTGTGGCAGTCAGGGATATATTGAGCCTCTCTGCAGTGAAGTATAGGAAGTATGGGAATTGTTATTGGTTACATAATCCCTCACATAAAGGAAACCTATCTTTAAAGTGTGGATTCTGTGGGAGCTATAACAGTACCTTGGTTATCATCAGTATATACACACGGAGCTAATAGGGGCCATTGCTGAGGAAGAAAATAATTGTATTTATTAGCCTATTTTATATCATATGGGCGTTCTTTGATGTACTCTGACATTCAGGAAGTGGCACTAAACCTGGAGGTCATATCAAGGACCTTGGGTCTATTGGCTATCAAAGACACGATTGGAGATTATCCATAAAGAAGAATCCCACAGAAACTATATCGTACATTTATTAACCCTGCTTGCTTTGTGTTTGATGTGTTCTTCCTGCCTGTTATACATTGAATGGAATAAGTTATAAGATATACTTCTCCACTGTATGTCCGGGATTTAATTATAACCCCTGATGAACCGTGGATATATCTAACCCACGGGGAAACGCGTCAGGTTTTATAAGGGTGTTAAATAGGGGATCGACCCTGGAGGGGATCTACCCTGTTTTGAGTCTTTATGTATAATAGACCGATGACTCTGTATCCATTTTATAGTAACTATAGGTTTTAACTGGATTTAATAAAAGTTGTTAAATTTTAGCCCGCCAGCTTTTACCATACAAGCTGGTGGAGTCTGAGGCCTTTAAAAAATTTGTAGCCATTGGGACACCGCAGTGGAAGGTACCCGGACGAAATTTTTTTGCACAAAAGGCAATCCCTAACCTTTACTCCATTGTGCAAAAGGAAATTATAGCATGTCTGGCACACAGTGTAGGGGCAAGGGTCCATCTGACCACTGATACCTGGTCTGCAAAGCATGGTCAGGGCAGGTATATCACCTACACTGTGCATTGGGTAAACCTGGTGACGGCTGCCAAGCATGGAATGCGTGGCTCTGCAGAGGAGTTGGCGACACCGCCACGACTTGCAGGCAGGCCTGCTGCCACCTCCTCTACTCCTCCTACTCCATCCTCTTCCATAAACTCCTCGGCCGAGTCCTTTTCCACTGCTGCGTCTTGCTCCACATCACCGGCACCCCCCCCCCCCCAGCTCCCCAGGTGCTATTCCACATCCCGTATACGGCAGTGTCACGCCATCTTGGGGTTGACTTGCCTCAAAGCGGAGAGTCACACCGCACCAGAGCTCCTGTCGGCCCTGAACGCACAGGTGGACCAGTGGCTGACTCCGCACCAACTGGAGATTGGCAAGGTGGTTTGTGACAACGGAACAAATTTGTTGGCGGCATTGAGGTTGGGCAAGTTGACACATGTGCCGTGCATGGCACTTGTGTGTAATCTGATTGTACAACGCTTTGTGCTCAAGTACCCAGGCTTACAGGATGTCCTGAAGCAGTCCAGGAAGGTGTGTGACCATGTCAGGCGTTCCTACACGGCCATGGCGCACTTGTCAGATATCCAGCAGCGAAACAACATGCCAGTGAGGCGCTTGATTTGCGACAGCCCGACACGTTGGAATTCAACAATCCAAATGTTCGACCGCCTGCTCCAACAAGAAAAAGCCGTCAATGAATATTGGTATGACTGGGGTACTAGGACATCATCTGAGGAGCTGGGAATCTTTTTGCCACGTTACTGGAGGCTCATGCGCAATGCCTGTAGGCTCATGCGTCCTTTTGAGGAGGTGACAAACCTAGTCAGTCTCACCGAAGGCACCATCAGCGACATCATACCGTTTGTTTTCTTCCTGGAGCGTGCCCTGCGAAGAGTGCTGGATCAGGCAGCAGATGAGCGTGAAGAGGAAGAGTTGGGGACACCATCACCACCAGAAACAGCCTTATCAGCATCGCTTGCTGGACCTGCGGCAACGCTGGAATCGGATTGTGAGGAAGAGGAGTCAGAGGAGGAATATGGCTTTGAAGAGGAGGAGGAAGACCAACCACAGCAGGCATCCCAGGGTGCTCCTTGTCCCCTATCTGGTTCCCGTGGTGTTGTACGTGGCTGGGGGAAGAAGATGATACCTTCCCTGACATCACTGAGGACGAGGAATGGGACATGAGTAGCTCGGCATCCAACCTTGTGCAAATGGGGTCTTTCATGCTGTCATGCCTGTTGAGGGACCCTTTTATTTTGAAAAGGATTTCTTTGTGTTTTTCACCGTCCTGCATTACAGAGTCTTCTGGACTTTATGATAATTTAAACTTGAATTTTCAAGAGTACTAACCATTACACAAAGGAACGCTTGTTGCGTGTGATTTTTTTAACTTAAATTTTCAAAAGTAAAATACAGAGAGGGAAGAACTCTGTTTCATTATTTGATGAAAAATTTTATTTAGAAAAGAATGTCTTTGTGTGTTTCTCCGTCCTACATTATAGAGTCTTCTGGACTCTTGGATATGCGCTTATTCTTATTTTTCAGCCATGTGTACATGCCTAATTTTTCTAACCTCTGGTGCTGCACTTTTTATGCTGCCACAATTTTTCTGGGCGCTGCTACAGCTGCGGCTGCAACAATACCAAATTTTTGAGCCATGTGTACATGCCTAATTTTTCTGGTACTCTCTGCTGACATCTCTGTTCATTTTAGCAACCGTGCATATTAGAGGTATGGTAAGGGTAGCATGGTGGCTCAGAGGTTAGCACTTCTGACTTGTAGCGCTGGGGCCTTGGGTTCAAATCCCACTATGTCCACTCGGCACCATACTGTCTGTGTATCACCATCTGCACCCTGCTCAGTAAAAGGCAGTTATCCGTAACCCGCCCCAGTTGTTTTTCTTTACTCCCCGTATCTGGCCCAGGAGAAGCTGTCTCCAACCTCAGATCGTGTATTGGGCTAATGGTGCCCTGGTGTCACAAAGTGATCAGGTAATCCTTGCAACCCTGTGGCACCACAAGTGCCCTGTATAATATTACAACCTTATACTTATTATGTCAACTTCCACTTTGCTTTTAGATTGCAAAATGTCAATGCTTTCGTTTTAATTCCTGTAACTGCTTGCTTACAAGATATTTGCACCACACGCAGTACATTAAGGGTGATACATAGTATTAGTTGGTAAGTTGAATGAATGGAATACCTAGTCTATACAGTATAATGTACTTTTATATTGTCATTCAAACGTTCTACCAAGTTAAAGGGGTACTCTGGCGCTAAGAAATCTTATCCCCTATTCAAAGTATAGGGGATAAGATGCCTGACCGTGGGGGTCCTGCTGCTGGGGACCCCCGTGATCTTCCAGACAGCACCCCATTAGAATCAGCCCCCGGAGCGTGCTCGCTCCGGGTCTGATTACTAGCGATCACAGGGACGGAGCATAGTGACGTCACGGCTCCGCCCCTCAATGCAAGCCTATGGAGGGGGCGTGACACATGTCACGCCCCCTCCATAGGCTTGCATTGAGGGGGCGGAGCCGTGACATCACACGGGGGCGAAGCCGTGACGTCACTATGCTCCGTCCCTGTGATTGCTAGTAATGAGACCTGGAGCGAGCACGCTCCGGGGGCTGATTCTAACGGGGTGCGGCGTGGAAGATCACGGGGGTCCCCAGCGGCGGGACCCCCGTGGTCAAGTATCTTTTCCCCTATCCTTTGGATAGGGGATAAGATGCCTTAGAGCCGGAGTACCCCTTTAAGCACTGCTTCATCACATCAGTCAGTTTGCTAATGGTACTCTACCGATTCATTCTGCTGAAAACAGCATTTACCATACCATTAAGTGTGGACATTGAAAGGCTGGCATTAGCTCTGGGATGTACTAAATGTACTTGGATCAATTAAAGAAGATAATATTGTGTTTTACATTAGTACTGACACAACCAATAGAACATTCTGAGGCTGACAGGAGAGAGAATAGAAATGTGTGGGAAGCAGAAGGGCAATAAAGATCATTCAATCACACAATGAAATTGGTTCGCACAAGGGTGAAGTATTGGGGTAAATAGTCGTAATAGAATATTCATGTCTATTTTTTGGCCCGTCGGGCTATGCGTCAGTGATTTTAAAGATTTCCACCACACTCTAAAAACAAAGTCAAATAAAGAAGTGGACTGCAGCCACAATACTCTCTAGTACGTAAAAACGTAGCAAGCACAGAAAACATTTTTACAAATTGAGTGTTTTGGTGGAACTGTTTTTAAATCTTCATGAGACATTAAAAGTTAAGTTTTATAATTATGGTGGATGGTAAATTTAGGGTTTAGGGGTCACATTAGTGACCAGCTGGTAATATAATATAAAGTGATCCGTAACAGTGGATCTTTGGCACCCTTGCTTCTGCTGATCTCCTGGCGAGTGGATCACATTGCTGATCATTACTTGCCTGGCGCCTTGCTTAAATAGAAAACAACCATTCATGACCATCACTACTGCTACAGTTACAAAGCAATGGAGCATAACTACTACTACGATGGCCTGCCATCCATTATACTGTATATTTGTTTTCTATGAGTTTCTGTGACAATTATACTTATTCATTATTCCTATCCTGGTCAGCCTGTTTGATATTCTACAATAACATTGTCTGTCTTCTGAGTAATGTACCATAACCACAGAGTTCTCTGACAGCCGTAAACTAGAACCACAGAACCAATCTGCCACCACCTTTGTGCTATAAATACGGTGCCAGCTCAGTACTATGACTGCCAATCTGCTCCAGAATGTATTGAGTCTTCAATGAAAGATAAAAAAAAATGGTTCTCTTCTGATTTAAAAAAAAAAAAAAAGTACTTATCAGCTGCTGTATGCTTCACAGGAAGTTCTTTTCTTTTTTAGTTTCCTTTCTGTCTGACCACAGTGCTCTCTGCTGACACCTCTGTCTATTTTAGGAACTGTCCAGAGCCGGAGAGGTTTACTATGGGAATTTGCTTCTGCTCCAGACAGTTCCTGACATGGACAGAGGTGTCAGCAGAGAGCACTGAGGTTGTGACAGAAAGGAAATTCAAAAAGAAAAGAACATCCTCTGGAACATACTGCAGCTGATAAGTACTGTAAGGGTTAAGATTTTTAAATAGAAGTAATTTACAAATCTGTTTAACTTTCTGGAACCAGTTGATTTAAAAAAAAAAAAAAAAAAAAAAAAAATTCCAGTGGAATACCCCCTCAATGCTGACAAGTTCAAGTTTGCAGAAGATGTTGCAGACATGGTTATGTTGTGTAGAATATTCTTTATGCAGTGTAAATATTATGTTGTTGTTTCTGGGGTTTTATAACATAATAATGACTGGGAAGTTGTCCCCTGAGCACCATGATGGGTGACGGGCTGGGGCTAGCATGGGGATCATACTGGGTGACTGTAGCCGGTGTGGATAGGATCACGTGGCCATTTTGTGGGTAAGTCCTCATGCTCACATGGGGGGAGATTTATCAAAACCTGTGCAGAGGAAGAGTGGTGCAGTTGCCCATAGCAACCAATCAGATTGCTTCTTTCATTTTCCACAGGCCTCTTTAGAGGCCTGTGGAAAATGAAAGAAGCGATCTGATTGGTTGCTATGGGCAACTGCACCACTCTTCCTCTGCACAGGTTTTGATAAATCTACCCCATGGAGTGGATGTGTTTCCTGCAAAGCAGAGAAGTGTAGGCTCTTGTATGTTGTAGAGACATCAACGTCCCTTGCCTGTGTAAGAAGTGGCTTTGGCACAGTGGTCGGAGAGAGAAACCTGTTGAAGCAGAAGGGACATCAGTCAGCTAAATGTGTGCTGGGCTGTAACCAATAAAGTGTGTGAAGCTTCACAGCTTCCTGACCAATGAGACTGCTGTCTGGGCCATGAAAAGAAGTGGGATGTGATTCCCATCAGTGATAGGGACTAGGGCTGGGCGGTATGGCCAAATATGTGTATCGCAGTATTTTTGTAACTTATCACAGTTCCACAGTATATAACGGTATTCCCCCCCCTCCCCCAAAATGTATTATTAGCCCAGCGCTGCACTGTCCCCATCGGGGTACTACTCACGTCACCCGCAAGCGCTGCTCTCCTCGTCCCCCTGTTTGTTGCGGCCGCCGGCGCTGACACTACGCTGTAAGGTATCCCTATACTGTATCCCTAGGCCCGGGGCTGCAAAAGGTAAACAAAAATAAAACTAACGCATGTTACGACATCGGCCTTACGCTGGGGAAGGGAACGTCGGACAGCCATCAGCCTATCACATAGGCTCCTTACATGAAAGTGCGCTCAACCTATCACCGGCCGAGGCGGAACTTCGCTGCGGCCGGTGATAGACGGACGGCTGTCCAACGTTCCATTCCCTGGGAAGCTGGTCCGGACCGACGGGGGAAGGTGAGTTAAAGTTTATTTTTTTTACCTTTTGCAGCCCGGGCATAAGGATACAGTATAGAGCAGTGGTCTCCAACCTGCGGACCTCCAGATGTTGCAAAACTACAACTCCCAGCATGCCCGGACAGCCAACGGCTGTCCGGGCATGCTGGGAGTTGTAGTTTTGCAACATCTGGAGGTTGAAGACCACTGGTATAGAGTGTCAGCACCGGTGGCCGCAACAAACAGGAGGACGAGGAGGGCAGCGCTTGCGGGTGACATGTGTGAGTAGTAGCGCTGGGCTGATAATTCATTCATTCCCAAGGGGGAGGGGCCAAACCGGTATTGCGGTATGGGTTCAAATTCATATCGTGCAGCACAAAAATTTCGGTATTCGGTATGAAGCAGTATACCGCCCAGCCCTAATAGGGAGGGCTGCAGTAGTAGGTGACACCTCCCTAAAGTTCAGTCGGAAAGACAGCTGAGGCAGTTAGTCAATAAGCTGCAGAGGAAGCCACTGGAACAGTAATGCTTAACCCCTTCAGGACTCGGGGTTTTTTCATTTTTGCACTTATGTATGTTTTTCCTCCACACCTTCTAAAAATCATAATGCTTTTAGTTTTCCATCTACAGACCTATATGAGGGCATGTTTTTTGCGCAAACAATTTTACTTTGCAATGGCTTCAATCATTTAACCACAAAAACTACGGTGTAACAAAAAAAAAAAATTCTTTGTGGGACAAAATAAAATAAAAAAAAACTCACCATTTTGCAAGTTTTGGCAGCTTCCAGTAATTATTAGTTACTGAATACTACAGAGGAAATTATTTTCTTTTTGGAACACAGGGCTCTCTGCTGACATCATGACCACAGTGCTCTCTGCTGACACCTCTGTCCATTTTAAGAACTGTCCAGAGTAGGAGAAAATGCCCATAGAAAACAATATGCTGCTCTGGACAGTTCCTAAAATGGACCGAGATGTTAGCAGAGAGCACTGTACTCGTGATGTCAGCAGAGAGCTCTGTGTTCCAAAAAGAAAATAATTTCCTCTGTAGTATTCAGCAGCTAATAAGTACTGGAAGGATTAAGATTTTTTTTTTTATAGAAGTAATTTACAAATCTGTTTAACTTTCTGGCACCAGTTGATTAAAAAAAAAAAAGTTTTCCACCAGAGTACCCCTTTAACTTTTTTTTATTTCTTTGTATATGGGGATGTGTGAGGGCTCATTTTTAAAGCCTTGATCTCTAGGTTTTATTAGTACCCAAAATATGCAATTTTGGTCTTTGGTATTTTCTATGTATACGCCATTGACTGTGCGGTTTAATTAACCCCTTAAGGACTCAGGGTTTTTCCACTTACATTTTTTCCTCCTTACCTTTAAAAAATCATAACTCTTTCAATTTTTTTTATCGGTACCATTTTTGTATTGATCGGACTTTTTGATCGCTTTTATTCATTTTTTCATTATATAAAAGTGACCAAAAATACGCCATTTTAGACTTTGGAATTTTTTGTCTGTGCGGTTTCATTAACGATATATTTTTATAATTCGGACATTTCCACACGCGGCAATACCACATATGTTTATTTTTATTTACACTTTTTTTTTAATGGGAAAAGGGGGGTGATTCTAACTTTTATTAGGGAAAGGGTTAAATGATCTTTATTAACTTTTTTTTTTCACTTTTTTTTCAATGTTATAGCTCCCATAGGAGGCTATAACACTGCACACACTGATCTTTTACATTGATCATTGTTATCTTATAGCATAACATTGATCAGTGATTGTGCTGCTTGACTGCTCATGCCTGGATCTCAGGCACTGAGCAGTAATTCGGCGATTTGACACACAGGAGGAAGGTATGGGGCCCTTCTTGTGTGTTCCAGCTGTTCAGGACGCTGCGATTTCGCCGCGGCGGTCCCTAACAGCCGACTGAGCTAGCCAGGAGTAGTTTACCTTCACTAAAGGGTTAATAGCCACGGGTTGTTACAGGCAGGGCCCAACCTGCTATGATGTGTGGCCCCACATTATAGAACGGGAGCAGACTCAGGGCGTACAGGTACACCCTGAGTCCTTAAGTGATTGACGGTATACTTTTATAGTTCGGACTTATACACGTATACGGTGATACCACATATGTTTATTTTTGTTTACATATTTTTTTTGAATGGTAAAAGGGGGTGATTAACCCCTTAAAGGGGTAGTCCAGTGGTGAAAAACTTATCCCCTATAATAAGGATAGGGGATAAGTTTGAGATCGCGGGGGGTCCGACCGCTGGGGCCCCCTGCGATCTCTCTGTACGGGGCCCCGGCTCTCCGCCGAGATAGCGGGTGTCGACCCCCGCACGAGGCGGCGGCCGACACGCCCCCTCAATACATCTCTATGGCAGAGCCGGAGATTGCCGAAGGCAGCGCTTCGGCTCTGCCATAGAGTTGTATTGAGGGGGCGTGTCGGCCGCCGCCTCGTGCGGAGGTCGACACGCCCCCTTCCAGCGGGCTGTCGGGGCTCCGTACAGGAGATCGCAGGGGGCCCCAGCGGTCGGACCCCCCGCGATCTGCAACTTATCCCCTATCCTTATGATAGGGGATAAGTTGCTCACCACTGAATCACCACTGGACTACTCCTTTAAGGACGCAGCCCTTTTTCACCTTAAGGACGCAGCCCTTTTTCGCAATTCTGACCACCGTCACTTTACAAATTAAGAACGCGAAAATGCTTTTACCGAATATTCTGATTCTGAGATTGTTTTTTCGTGACATATTCTACTTTATTTTGGTGGTAAATTTTCGGCATTAATTGCATCCTTTTTTGATGAAAAATCCCAAAATTTCATGAAAATTTTGAATTTTTCTAACTTTGAAGCTCTCTAATTGTAAGGAAAATGGATATTCCAAATAAATTTTATTTTTCTTCACAAACACAATATGTCCACTTTATGTTGGCATCATAAAATGGACATACTTTTGCTTTTTGAAAAAATTAGAGGGCTTCAAAGTAGAGCAGCAATTTTCAAAAATGTCATGGAAATTGCTAAATCTGAAGGGACATATGTTACAGAACTACAACTCCCAGCATGCCTGGGCAGTCGAGGCATGCTGAGAGTTGTAGTTTGGCAACATCTGGAGGGCTACTGTTTGGGCACCACTGTACACTGGACACTGTGATCTCCAAACTGTGACCCTCCAGCTGTTGCAAAACTACAACTCCCAGCATGCCCAGACAGCCTTTGGCTCTCTGGGCATGCTGGGAGTTGCAGTTTGGCCCCCCTAGTGGTTGCCACAGTAAAGATCGATTTACTTTCACTTTCAATTACCTCCCCCCCCTGTCGATTTCCTACCTAATCAGGATCCTGCAGGCTCCAGCGAAGATCCCAGGTCCCCAGGCATCTTCTCCTGCAGGTACGGCCTCCATCTTCTTCCCAGAACCCCTCGACATCCAGGGGCGGGCAGAACGGGGGGTTGCCATGGCAGCCCCCTGTCCTGCGCTGCCATTGGTCAGAACTCCGTTCTGAGTAATGGCAGGGGATAGGAGTAGATCGCAGCTTTGCGATCTCACTCCAATCCTTTAGGCTGATCGGGGCTGTTGCTGACAACTCCGATCAGCCCTATTTTCTGGGTGATCGGGTCACCAGAGACCCGATCAGCCCGGAATTGGAGAAAATCGCATGTCTGAATTGTCTCAGGACCACCCTGGGCGATGTGCCAGGGTGCCTGCTGAATGATGTATGGATACGCCCTCGGTCCTTAAGGACTCGGAATGCAGGGCGTATCCATACGCCCTGTGTCCTGAAGAGGTTAAAATCAGCGTTATCAGAGCTCTGCTGCTCCAGACTGCCATGGCTGGATGGAGCATCAGATCATCAATCGGGCAGCGAGAAGGCAGGTAAGGGCCCTCCCGCCATCCTCTCAGCTGATCAGGACACCGTGGTTCCACTGCGTTGGTCCCCATCAGCTCCGCTGAGCTTCCACAACTGTTTAACTTTCATTTTAGACGCTGCAATCAACTTTGATTGCGGCGTCTATGGGGTTAATGCTGGGCATCACTGTGATCGGTGGTGTTAAGCATAAGATACAGGTCCCAGCGGCTGATAGTCACCAGGACCACCCCGCTATGACGCAGGCTCAACTCCTGAGCCGCGTCATAGAAGGAGTTAAATGGATACTGTCACAGTCAAAATCATTTTATATGTTATACATCTTGGCAAAACATTAACCTTTATGATATACTTAAAAAAATAGACCACTAGCGGTCCCCATACTATCCAGAACATGGTCCTGTCTGGCTGCAGCATCATCTTTGTCCCAGCTGAAGCACAGGTTGGGACAAAGTCCAGGAAATGCGGGTTGGACTATTGCTCCTGTCTATCAGACTGCAGCATAAAAACAGAGAGGAGGCGTTACAGAGCAATTTGCAGTTATTAGATGAAGATACCCAGCACAGGACAGCAGACTCAGGGAGGAAGCAAAAGCATGGTGAATGAGGGTGGGTTCAGTGCTTACTTCTGGACACAGCCTTTCCTGAGTAGTGGATGTCAGAATTAGTGAGCATCAGAACAGAGGGATTTAATCAGTGGTCAAGTCCTGCAGGAACGCGTGGGAACTGAGTTCCTTCACTTTTTCCACAACAGGAACACTGTTCCCATTAGCAGAAGTCCTGCAGGACCAGCCCTTGGGAGGAAATCATGGGTGAGTTCCCTCACTTTTTTTCCAGGACTTGACCCCTGGATTTAATCTAGACAAAGAAGCCTCTATCAATCCCCTAGATGATATTACTGGTACGCTCTTTCTCGTAAGACCTCCATTTCACTCTTATATAATGCCCTCTGTGATTCCTTTTTGAAGGGTGCCTCAGGCACTTAATTTGAATCATAGAGCTCCTGGATTCCTGATTAGGACATCAATGACTGCATTCTTCAGGGATGGCAGTGCATTATCAACTAATGCTGGGGAGAGACATGGTTTTAACATTCTGCAGGAATAGAGGTACAAGTCCGGCACTGACGTCATTAAGTGTCGAGTTAGCACGGTATAAGGGATAGTCCAAGCTGACCAATGGACAACTGGTCAGGTGGTGCTCAGCCTAAATAGCAATAATATCCAACGAAAGTAAAAGACATGAGAGATGGTACTCACCATTCAGGGTAATGCTTTAATCACGCAGTGTAACCATAACAGGTACAGGCAGGTCTGGCGATGTAAGGATGGGGGCAACCGGAACAGGCCGTTTCATGCGTATCACGCACTTCTTCCAGTCGGCCTGTTCCGGTTGCCACCATCCTCACATCACCAGACCTGTCTGTACCTGTTATGGTTACACTGCGTGAATAAAGCATTACCCTGGATGGTGAGTGCCGTCTTTCATGCCTTTTACTATCGTTGGTTTTAATATTCTGTCTTCCCTTACATTAGATAGAATGACTGAATGTCCAAAGTGTTCCCAGCAGTTAACTTATTTGTGGCATGGTGTATTGACCTGCACCTTCACGGACGGTCCAAAACTAGTCTAAGGTTCTGGTTAATAGAAAGACCTATTGGGGCTTCACGGTTCCTCTCACACCACAAGCTGTTTTGTTACATTGGCTACGACCCCTAGAGACTAAATCTGGCAACTTAAGGCCCCCAAGGTACCTTTAAATGATACATATAGTCCTCCATTGTAGAAATCAGTTGCCTCTTTTATTCTTTGCTGTCTGCTAGTCCCCGGACATCCATTTCCTGGTCTCTCAATTGAAGCTGTATTGTGGGGCTGACAAGATTTACACCAGAAGTAATATAAACACAGGCACAAAGAAGTTTTTGGATAAGTGGAAAACATTTATTGTTGCACATTATATAGAGGCAGAAATAGCAGATATGGTTCAACTGTTTAGGGTGCTTTCACACTATAAAAATGCACTCGTTATGAACGCCCGTTATAAAAAGAGAGGAGATCGGCAGTTATACGGCCGTTATTTTGTGACAGCAATTGAACGGGAGAAATAGTGCATGCACTAATTCTCCCATTACTATCGCCCGTCACAAAATAACGGCCGTTATTAATAACGGGTTAAAACGGCTATTAAAAAAATCCCATAGACTATAATGGGATTTTCTAATAGCTGTTAGTGATTTTGTATTTCCCCTCTTTTTATAACGGGCGTTCATAACGGGTGCATTTTTATAGTGAGAAAGCAGCCTTAGACTGACCAAGTGGTAAAGTACAAAAGCTCTACAGGATACCTTGGGGGCCTTGCATTTCCCTTCATAGCTCTGGGGCTGGTTTGTTTTGATTCTTCTATCTTATTCTGTTTTATGTTTATTGCTACTGTTGTACATATACCTATATTGCCAATTAGGTACCTTCTCTAACCTATATGTTGTTATTAGGGATGTCCCGATACCGATACTAGTATCGGGGCCGATACTAGCCATTTACATGGTATCGGGGACTCGTTTAATGTCCCCGATACCCTGTCCGATACCTGCTGCCGCTCCACTGCCCCGCTCTCCGGTCCTCCGGTCCGCTTCATAGTGTTCCATGGAGGAGCATGTGACATACACACGTCACTCCGCCTCCTCCCCTGCGCCCAGTGTAACGCTACGGAGGAAGCGGAGTGACGTATATGTCACATGCTCCTCCAAAGGAGGCCATGATGCGGACCGGGAGGACGGAAGAACGGGGCAGTGGAGTGGTAGCACCAGACGGAGGACAGCCGCAGGTGAGCTGTGTGCTGCTGCTAATGTCTACAGGGGGGCTTGCTGTCTAAAGGGGGGCCCTGCTGCTGCTGTCTAAAGGGGGGCCCTGCTGCTGCTGTCTAAAGGGGGGCCCTGTTGCTGCTGTCTAAAGGGGGCCCTGTTGCTGCTGTCTAAAGAGGGGCCCTGCTGCTGCTGTCTAAACGGGGGGGGGGGGCCCTGCCGCTGTCTAAACGGGGGGGGGGGGGGGTATGCCTGCCGCTGTCTAAACGGGGGGGGGGGGGGCTGCTGCTGTCTTAACGGAGGGCCCTGCTGCTGTCTAAACGGGGGAGGGGGGCTGCTGTTTACGGGGGGGGGCCTGCAGTCTATAGGGGGGGCTGCTGTCTACAAGGGGGGCAGCTGTCTACAAGGGAGGCTGCTACTAATGTCTGCAGGGGGATACTACCTACTATTAAAAACAATCTTAAAGCAGAGTCATCTGCACTAACTTGAATTTATAGGTAGATAGTGCAGGCGACCTGATTTCTACCGCTGCTCACCATGTGGTCATCAGTCATCATTCTTGCCGCCAATGCAAATTTCCTGTTCTGTCCAATGGAGAAGAGAGAAATCTTGGCTCATACTACAGCAGCCGCCTCCATTGTACACAACAAGGACCCACATATCGGCACGGTAAGCAGAGCCAGAAACCGCGTCACCCTAGTGTCAGATTCGCTTTAAAATAAAAGTACTCGTACTTGGTATCGGCGAGTACTAGAATTAAAGTATCGGTACTCGTACTCGGTCTTAAAAAAAATGGTATCGGGACATGCCTAGTTGTTATGTGTTTAATCTGGGCTAGATCCCACATTAAACACATATGCTCTGATCTGATCAGTTTGTATGCCAACACTGACTTTTTGGTCGTGCTATTTTCTACATTTTGGGGCTGTCTCTTGTTCTAGTGGGGGTGGGTGATACTACTTTTACACTTTAGGCCTGCCTTTTAGACATGTAATGCTTATATGGGCACTGTCAAATTCAAAAACATTTTAGATGTTGTACATCTTGGCAAAACATTAACCTTACTAATATACTTAATAAAAAAAAAATGTATTTCCTTTTTATAGAAATCATGTCTTTTAGAATCATGGCTTTGTCCAAGTTGAAGTCTGCATAGACAAAGTCCAATAAGTGAGGGTAGGCTAAAACTCCTCTGTCTGATAGCACTCCTCTGTGCTCTCTCCTGTCCTATCAGATAGGAGAGAGCACAGATGAGTGCTATCAGACAGGAGAGAGCACAGAGGAGTGCTATTAGACAGAAGAGAGCACAGAGGAGTCCTGTCAGACAGGAGAGAGCACAGAGGAGTCCTATCAGAAAGGAGAGAGCACAGAGGAGTCCTGTCAGACAGGAGAGAGCACAGAGGAGTCCTATTAGAAAGGAGAGAGCACAGAGAAGTACTATCAGACAGGAGAGAGCACAGAAGTGTCCTATCAGAGAGGAGAGAGCACAGAGGAGTGCTATCAGACAGGAGAGAGCACAGAGGAGGGCTATAAGACAGGAGAGAGCACAGAGGAGTCCTATCAGACAGGAGAGAGTATGGAGGAGTGCTATCAGACAGGAGAGAGTATGGAGGAGTGCTATCAGACAGGAGAGAGCACAGAGAAGTACTATCAGACAGGAGAGAGCACAGAAGTGTCCTATCAGAGAGGAGAGAGCACAGAGGAGTCCTATTAGACAGGAGAGAGCAGAGAAGTGTCCTCTCAGACAGGAGAGAGCACAGAGGAGTGCTATCAGACAGGAGAGAGTATGGAGGAGTGCTATCAGACAGGAGAGAGTATGGAGGAGTACTATCAGACAGGAGAGAGTATGGAGGAGTGCTATCAGACAGGAGAGAGTATGGAGGAGTACTATCAGACAGGAGAGAGTATGGAGGAGTGCTAGCCCACCCTCACTTACAGGACATTGTCCCTGCCTGTGCTTTAGGTTGGACAAAGCCATGTAAAGAATCTGCATGACCTAGTGAATAACATATAAGTTTTTTTTTCTGTGATATGACAGCTTTAGGGGTAGAACAATCCTGCTGGTAAATACCTGGTCCCCTAACATATGAAACCCATTGGAATTAATATGAAGTTGTTAAAATGTTATAAATATGTACAAAATGTATTACTATGTGGAATTTTCTTTCCTTTAGCCACTCTATTCTGTGTTATTAATGCAACTGATGTTTTTTTTCAAAGCAGAGAAATGTCTCACCATTCTTTAGTGGTACTTTGTGTATGGCAAGAAAGGTCACCCATTTAAACTTCTTTGCAGTAGGAGAGAGTTCTTCCTCTGTCATCTATCTGACCTCCACTAATGCCTACAGCTGTCAATGGGAGGGGATGCTGTGTGCAAATCTGGAGGGTAGCTGTCAAGAAATCTGCATAGTAAATGCATTTTTTCAGAGCTATTAAATAAAAACACAGGCTAGTTTCATCTGCAAAACATATTTAGATTTACATTAAATTCAAGATTTTGTTGCTAAAAATTGCCTTAAAGGAGAACTCCGGAATATAAAAATTGTCCCCCATACTGCCGGCAGTAAAAAAATAAAGATGTACATACCTTCCTCCGCTCCCCTTACTGTGCTCAGCCAATCACCAGCCGCAGTGAAGTCCCGACTCGGCCGGCGATAACGGCAGTGTGATGTTTTCGGCCCCGGCAGCAGGTGCCGGTGTAGCGAAGAATTTTGTGTCCTGAAGCGTTCTCACACTGCCGCTCAGCCTATCGCCGGCCGAGTCGGACTTCGCTGCGGCTGGTGATTGGCTGAGTGCAGTATGACTCGCCGACCACCAGCAACCAGGAAGAGAATCACGGCGGAGACTGGAGACGGTTACCGGAGGCCCCGGGGGAGCGGAGGAAGGTATGTACATCTTTATTTTTTTTACTGCTGGCACTATGGGGAACAATTTTTATATTCCGGAGTTCTCCTTTAAACCATAAAGGGATTGTCTGATGAAAAAATTTTTTTAACTAATGTGTCCAGACTGCCTTAGCTATCTATCTGCCTATCTATCACAAATCTATCTATCTCTATAAAACTCAGTGGGGGACATGTATCAAAAATGTTACCCGTTTTGTGTTAAAATTTTTGCGCAAGCAGTTTTTTGGCGTCTTTTTTGCGTACATTCTGGTGGAGCATTTGCTCCAGCAGTGTATGTTTCGGTGTACCTTGGAGTGACATATTTAGTACGCACGAATTTATTAACTGCATACATTTCATTTACCCGCAGAAATCTTGCGCAATTACCATATTTTTTATGCAAATATAAGCCATCTTGGACTGTATGTAGCAAGGTGCTCTAAATCATCGATTTCATTTTTCAAAGAGTGGAGGTATGAGGAGATTATTATATTTACCCGTAATATATGAAACTCATTGCACTTAATTGATAAATTTAGCGCATCTGCGCATAATTTAGAATTCGGCAAAAGGGGTAAACTGCTTCCAACATACACAAATAATGATATGTGTCCCCCAGTGTGTGTATGTATGTTCCAGCATAAACTTCCAAATAGTTGGAGATTTTGATGAAACTTGGTACACACGTTACTTATGTGTCAACTAAAAATATAGTTAAATCAATCCTCACCTATTCCCATTTGTGAAGGTAGGGTTTTTAGTTTTTTTGTCTCAAGTTCCATGAAAGTCTATGGGACTTCTGGTAAATCTCCTGGTCACATTACTTTCAGGATGCAGGACATTTTAACTTCCTGATGTCAGATAGTTAGTGAGGGGGTCAGTATATGAGGTCGGGATATGAGGACGGATAGGAGTACGAGAGCGTCATTGTTACTTTTTCTCTTCCACGAGGATTCAGTATGAAGACCGATCCCTGACCCACCCCTCCTACTCACATTGTCACATGTTCTTCAACCACCATTTCTTTACCACAACTCAACCCCACCTTACTCCACAAGCTCAGCTCGGCATCTTTAGTTGAGTGTGTTGGTCCAGCTTGTAAGCCACACCCTCTATGCATGCCACATCCCTCCCACAAGCCTCACCCCCTTCTATTTTCGGCCCTTGTTTTGTTTCGGATTAAGGCCAAAAACATAATTTTTTTACAGATACATCCACATCACAGGCCCTTCAATCACAATCTCTTTACCACAGCTCAGTTCTCCCTACTGAAGTCATCATAGGTCCTTTAACGACAATCTGCTCATCACAGCTCAGCCCCACCTTACTCCACAAGCTTCACTCTGCCTCTCTGGGTGACTGCGTCTATACGGCTTGCTTCTTCCACAAGTCACGCCCCCTTTTATTTTTGTACCTTTTTGTTTTGATTCAAGGCCAAATATAAGGACGGGATATGAAGTTGGGATAGGAGGTTGGGACATGGTTTAGGTAGGAAGGTTTAGGTAGGAACAGTGCTAGTAAAACAATAAAAGCTTTAATTTACCTTCCTCGTACCCTCCGGTATAAGGGTGCCCCTGTCTGTGGGCCAGTCTTTGCTGAACTTAGCTTTCCCAGAGTCTTCCAAAGCTCAGTCAGTGATTGGCACCGTCAGTTACCTCAATCTACTGCTGAGGTAAAAGCAGTATCACTTGCCATAGACCAGGGATACATGGGTATTTGTGGATGTTTTTTCACAACATTCATCATTTTGTGTATATTTAATTCTAAATGTCACTCATTCTCACTAAGATATTGTAGTGGGTGTGAATCACTAAACGTGCAGATGTTGTAGTAGATCAATACCCTTAATTAATATGTAGATGTTGTAGTGGATAAGAATCCTTACTAAATGTGCTTGTTTTAGAAGGTTTGTCTTTACAGAGCACCCACCATTGCATTGATGAAAAACCTGTTGTCACCCAATATTTCCCTTTAGTCCTCTACTGTTACGTCAGATTATTGTAGGATTTTGGGGGTGGGAGGCTAATGACAGGTTCCTGTATCTGACATTAGACAATAGGGTGAGGCCCCATGGCTGGCTTCATGTAGCTAAAACCAAGTCCACAATAGGAAGGCATGGTTTTCAACTATTTTGTTAGCAGCCTCACGGTTTTGCAGATAAACAACAGTAAACTACAGCTTTACTGTCCCTGACTGTTAATGACCGCGCAGCTTTTGCTACTAGTACTGCAGTTTGTCTTCAAAATCTTGTTGCTATGAATGGAATATTCTGACTTAAATCATCTTATTCCTTTCCAGAGATTAAAGGAGTACTCCACTGGAAAACATTTTGTTTAAAATCAACTGATGATAGAAAGTTAAACTGTCATTTGTAAATTACTTAAATTAAAAAATATTAATCCTTCCAGTACTTATCAGCTTCTGTATGCTCCACAGGAAGTTCTTTTCTTTTAGAATTTCCTTTCTGTCTGACCACAGTGCTCTCTGCTAACACCTCTGTCCATGTCAGGAGCTGTCCATAGCAGGAGAGGTTTGCTATGGGGATTTGCCTCTACTCTGGACAGTTCCTAAAATGGACAGAGGTGTCAGCAGAGAGCACTGTGGTCAGGCAGAAAAGAAATCCAAAAAGAAAAGAACTTCCTGTGGAGCATGCAGAAGCTTATAAGTACTAGAAGGATTAAGATTTTGTTAATAGAAGTAATTTACAAATCTGTTTAACTTTCTGGATCCAGTTGATTAAAAAAAAAAAAGAAAAAGTTTGCCAGTGGAGTGCCCCTTTAACTCCTTAAGGACGTACCTGTACGCCCGGTTCCGGTGTTTAAACTGGGGTCACGCCGTGACCCCACATCACACCGGGTCGGTCCAGTCTGCTAATCATAGCCGAGACCCTGGGCTAACAGCACGCGGCATCGATTGTTGTGTAGCGTGCTGTTAACCCTTCAGACGCAGCGATCAAAGTTGACCGCTGCGTCTGAAAACGAAAGTAAACGCTTCCCGGCAGCTCAGTCGGGCTGATCGGGACATCGCGATAAAATTGCGAGGTTCCGATCAGCTGGGATGCAGGCGGAGGTCTCCTTACCTGTCTCCGCAGCGTCCTGTCTCCGCGGCGACAGGCTTGAGCAATCAAGCCCCTATCTGACTGATCCATGCAAAGCTATGGCTTTGCAGGGATCAGCATAAGAGATCAGTGTGTGCAGTGTTATAGGTCCCTATGGGAGCGACAACAGTGCAAAAAAAAGTGAAAAAAAAGTTAACAAAGGTCATTTAACCCCTTCCCTAATAAAAATTTGAATCACCCCCCTTTTCCCATAAAAAAAAACTGTGTAAATAAAAGTAAAAATAAACATATGTGGTATCGCCGCGTGCGAAAATGTCCGAACTATAAAAATATATCATTAATTAAATCGCACGGTCAATGGCGTACGCGCAAAAAAAATCCAAAGTCCAAAATACCCAGTATCTCAGTGTATTTTTGGTCACTTTTTATATCATGAAAAAATGAATAAAAAGCGATCAAAAAGATCGATCAATACAAAAATGGTACCTGTAAAAACTTCAGAACACGGCGCAAAAAAAATGAGTCCTGATACCGGCCCGTATGTGGAAAAATAAAAAAGTTATAGGGGTTAGAAGATGAGAATTTTTAACATATAAATTTTCCTGCATGTAGTTATGATTTTTTTTCCGAAGTACAACAATATCCAACCTATATATGTAGGGTATCAACCGTATGGACCTACAGAATAAAGATAAGTTGTCATTTTTACCGAAAAACTCACTACGTAGAAACGGAAGCCCCCAAAAGTTACAAAATGACATTTTTTCTTTAACTCCTTAAGGACCGGGGGGTTTTCCGTTTTTGCATTTTCGTTTTTTGCTCCTTGCTTTTAAAAAATCATAACTCTTTCAATTTTGCACCTAAAAATTCATATGATTGCTTATTTTTTGCGCCACCAATTCTACTTTGTAATGACGTCAGTCATTTTGCCCAAAAATCTACGATGAAACGGAAAAAAAATCATTGTGCGACAAAATTGAAAAAAAAAAAAACGCAGTTTTGTAACTTTTGGGGGCTTCCGTTTCTACGTAGTACATTTTTCGGTAAAAATGACACTTGATATTTATTCTGTAGGTCCATACAATTAAAATGATCCCCTACTTATATAGGTTTGATTTTGTCGGACTTCTGGAAAAAATCATAACTACATGCAGGAAAATTTATAACCTGCATGTAGTTATGATATATAACCCTATAACTTTTTTATTTTTCCGTGTATGGGGCGGTATGAGGGCTCATTTTTTGCGCCGTGATCTGAAGTTTTTAACGGTACCATTTTTGCATTGATAGGACTTTTTATTCATTTTTAAATGATATAAAAAGTGACCAAAAATGCACTATTTTGGACTTTGGAATTTTTTTGTGCGCACGCTATTGACCGAGCGGTTTAATTATTGATATATTTTTATAATTCGGACATTTCCGCACGCGGTGATACCATATATGTTTATTTTTCTTTTTATTTACACTGTGTTTTTTTTTTATTGGAAAAGGGGGGTGATTCAAACTTTTAATAGGGGAGGAGTTCAATGATCTTTATTCACTTTTTTTTTGCAGTGTTATAGCTCCCATAGGGACCTATAACACTGCACACACTGATCTCTTATGCTCCCATAGGGACCTATAACACTGCACACACTGATCTCTTATGCTCCCATAGGGACCTATAACACTGCACACACTGATCTCCTATGCTGATCACTGGTTTCTCATAAGAAACCAGTGATCAACGATTCTGCCGCATGACTGCTCATGCCTGGATCTCAGGCACTGAGCAGTCATTCGGCGATCGGA
Source organism: Hyla sarda (assembly GCF_029499605.1). Taxonomy (NCBI): domain Eukaryota; kingdom Metazoa; phylum Chordata; class Amphibia; order Anura; family Hylidae; genus Hyla; species Hyla sarda. The sequence continues at coordinate 1,104 of NW_026609918.1, read as the reverse complement.
CAGCGAGGAGGCAGGTAGGGGCCCTCCTGCTGTCCTGTCAGCTGTTCGGGATGCCGCGATTAGCCGCGGCTATCCCGAACAGCCCGACTGAGCTAGCCGGCAACTTTCGGTTTCACTTTTAGCCACGCAGCTCAGCTCTGAGTGCGCGGCTAAAGGGTTAATAGCGCGCGGCGCTGCGCGCTATTAGAGACGGGTCCCGGCTTCACTATGACGCCGGGCCCGCCGTGATATGACGCGGGGTTACTGTGTAACCCCGCGTTATATCAGGAGAGCAGGACCAAGGGCGTACCTGTACGCCCTTGGTCCTTAAGGGGTTAATTTTGTCGCAAAATGAATTTTTTTTCCGTTTCGCCGTGGATTTTTGGGTAAAATGACTAATGTCACTGCAAAGTAGAATTGGTGGTGCAAAAAATAAGCCATCATATGGAATTTTATGTGCAAAATTGAAAGCGTTATGATTTTTAGAAGGTGATGAGGAAAAAATAAAAATGCAAAAACAGAAAAACCCTGCGTCCTTAAGGGGTTAAGGGATAAGTGTGACATTAAAGGGGCATTCCGGGAATTTTTTTTATTTGACTATGCTACAGGGGCTGTAAAGTTAGTGTAGTTCATAATATAGTGTCTGTACCTGTGTGTGACGGTTTTCTCACAATTCTTCTGTGATTTTCACCCCAATATTTATTTTTACCAGCATACAAAATGATTGTTGTCTCACATTTTTCCCAGCTTGCAATGCGGCCGAGACCGGACTCACTAGTCAGCTGATGACAGGAAACCAGTCTGCTTCAATAGGTGGAGGGATCAATCTGCAACTAATGCAACAGCTGGAGGCACCCTGACTGAAAACCACAGGTCTGCAGCTCATTTATGTTTCAATGGGTGGGGTGGCTGATGTGTGGGAAGGAGGAAAATAGAATTGTGGGATTTGTAGTCAAAAAAAGAACAGTCAAACAGGAAATACAAGTTCACAAAAAGCTAGCCACAGTGTTATGGTAATCTCATGAGTTTAGCCCCAAGGCAAGTGCAGATCCTTCCTAAGCATGTCCATTACTGTCTGCCAGGTACGTACTAAAATCACCTTATGGCGGATAACCCCTTTAAGGA
>NW_026609917.1:0-22375 GCF_029499605.1 Hyla sarda | reverse complement strand
CCACCGCTGATCCTAGTAGACATATAAGTAAAAGGTCCCATAGGTATTCAGAACAATACATTGTTTTATTCATTTGTTTTTAATTATAAAACCAGTGCTGTACAGTAATTGTCATCACTGACATTATTTCTGTCCCTATTGGGGTCCAAAGTCTAAATTCCAATTGAACCTAACATTGTGTTACGTGTGGTTGTAAACCAGAGTAGCCAGAGCGTGCCCTTGAAAACATGCAGAGAAATGCATTCTTTTTAAAATGTTGCCATTGGTCAAATTCAGTCAGTACCTCTGCAAAACAACAGTACCATCCACTCCAGCACCCTGCATGGTAGTTGTAGATTTTAGTCACCTAGCATATAAACCTTTCTTACTGGTAGTCACAGGCATGGTTAGCTGCTAAATATCAGGAGATTAGCATTGGGAAATAAAGGTTGTGCAGAAATATATACATATATATCTCAATATGTGTGTGCTAAAGATATAAACACGAAACTTGGCACAAATGTTACTTTTATGACATAAACAAACATTGGATAGGTAATTTAACCCTTACTCACCCCCATTTGCCAGGGTCGGGGTTTTTGTTTAAAGTCCCATACAAGTCTATGCGAAATATTTGTTACTGCATTACTTCCGAACAGCTGGAGATATTTTGATAATATTTGGTCGCGTTACTTACAGTGGGGATCAAAAGTTTGGGCACCCCAGGTAAAAATTTGTATATATGTGCATAAAGAAGCCAAGTAAAGATGGAAAAATCTCCAAAAGGCATCAAATTACAGCTTTGACATTCTTATAATATGTCATCAAAAGTTAGATTTTATTTCCATCATTTACACTTTCAAAATAACAGAAAACAAAAAAATGGCGCCTGAAAAAGTTTGGGCAACCTGCAGAATTTATAGCATGCACTGCCCCCTTTGCAAAGCTGAGACCTGCCAGTGTCATGGATTGTTCTCAATCATCATCTGGGAAGAGGAGGTGATGTCAGTCTCAAAGGTTTTAAATGCCCTGACTCATCTGACCTTGCCCCAACAATCAGCACCATGGGTTCTTCTAAGCAGTTGTCTAGAAATCTGAAACTGAAAATAGTTGCCGCTCCCAAAGCTGGATATAAGAAGATAGCAAAACATTTACAGATGTCAATATCCTCTGTTCGGAATGTAATTAAGAAATGGCAGTCATCAGCAACAGTGGAATTTAAAGCAAGATCTGGAAGACCAAGAAATTATCAGACAGAACAGCTCGCAGGATTGTGAGAAAAACAATTCAAAACCCACATTTGACTGCACAATCCCTCCAGAAAGATCTGGCCGACACTGGATTTGTGGTACACTATTCCACTATAAAGAGTTACTTGTACAAATATGGTCTTCATGGAATGGAAGAGTCATGAGAAGAAAACCTCTTCTACGTCCTCACCACAAAAATCTGAACTTTGAACTTTGCAAATGAACATTATAGACAAGCCTGAAGCATTTTGGAAACAAGGTCTTGTGGACCGATGAGGTTAAAGTTGAACTTTTTGGCCAGAATGAGCAAAGGTACGTTTGGAGAAGAAGGGGAACAGAATTTAATGAAAAGAACCTCTGTCCAACTGTTAAGAATGGGGGTGGATCAAATCATTCTTTGGGGTTGTATTGCAGCCAGTGGCAAAGGGAACATCTCACGAGTAGAACGAAAAATGGATTCAATAAAATTTCAGCAATTTTGGATGCTAACTTGAGAGGATGGCTTCTACAAATGGATAATGATCCTAAACACACCTCAAAATCCATAGGGGATTACATAAAGAGGCGTAAACTGAAGGTTTTGCCAGGGTCTTCACAATCTCCTGACCTCAACATAATTGAAAATCTATGGATAGACCTTAAAAGAGCAGTGTGTGACAGACAGCCCAGAAATTTCAAAGAACTGGAAGACTTTTGTAAGGAAGAATGTCCAAAGATACCTCAAACAAGAATTGAAAGACTCTTGGCTGGCTACAAAAAGCATTTACAAGCTGTGATACTTGCCAAAGGGGGCAGTACAAGATATTAACTCTGCAGGGTGCCCAAACTTTTGCAGACACCATATTTTTGTTTTCTGTTATTTTGAAAGTGTAAAGGATGGAAATAAAATCTAACTTTTGTTGTCATATTATAAGATTGTCTAATCTGTAATTTTATGCCTTTTGGAGATTTTTCCATCTTTCCTTGGATTCTTTGTGCACATTAATACAAATTTTTACTTGGGATGCCCAAACTTTTGATCCCCACTGTATATGTCCACTTAAAATATAGGATAGTTAATTTAACCCTTAAAGGGGTTATCCAAAACAATGAAAAAAACAGAAAAAGCGCAACTATGTGCCGTTATTCCCTTATGGAAGCAGGTTCTGTGGTGTAACTGGGTATGCTCACCTTTGTGTGTTGTACTATGAGCACAACACCATCATGCGCTTATAGCTAACAGCGTGGCTAGGAGGTATGGAGTGCAGCCGGCATTAGATCCCGTCCTTCCGATGGTCAGAAACAGTAGAAACAAGGATGCTGTGGGCACAGCTGTAAGATGTATCTTCACATGCTCTCCAAGGAGGTTAATAAACTTAACTGAAAACGGACCAGTAAAAGAACCCCTCTTCCTCAGGTCCTCTGATTAGATAACAGAGACAGTGACGGTTTTTACACAGTCGTAATTCGCGAAAATCACCTGTTCATCTAGAACTGGTGTGGTCGAATAACATCAAGAATTATTTATCATACATAAACATGCCACATGGAGATATATATATATCTCCACGTGACACCCTTATATAAAAGATGGGTTTTTGCAAGTATATGGGACTTCCAGTACCTTACTCCATAAGCTCCGCTCTGCATCTCCTGGTGAATGTGTTAGTCTGGCCTGCAAGCCACACCCTATCTCTCAGATACGCCCACTGTTTTAGCCCCACCCCTTTTGTTCTGTACCATTTTTGTGCATCGGTCTGGCTTGCAAATCACGCCCAGTCCCACAAAGCCACTTTTATTTTCAGCTTACAATATCTTCATCACAAATCAGTCCCACCTGAGGACAGGATATGAGGATGGGACATAAGGATGGTATATGAGGTCGGAATATGAGGACAGGATATGAGGACGGGATATGGGGTTGGGATATGACAACAATATATGAGGACGGGATATGAAGTCAAAAGCTTCCTCCTTTGTTTATTTTCCTCCCCAACAAGGATTAGGAAGGAAAAAACAGGCAACGCCGGGTCCTCAGCTCAGCAATTTTGGAAACTTGTTTGTCAAAATGTTTATCAGAAGTTACGTGAAAAAAGGCCTATGGACCTGCAGGTGGCCACTCTAGGCATATAAAATACTCATAGGAGTCTGAATCCTCCAAGCTGCTTGACAATAGGGTTACAGTTTTCCTATCAAACTTAGGCCATCTTTTCTACACCAATTGTTGTGTTCCTTTCATGATCTTTTTTGCACAATGGCACTACTAGCCAGACAGCAAGACAACACTCAAGAATCTGCAACCCTTTCACATGAGTATCTTAATTTCCACTTCTCTACTTCAGCATTGTAGTGCAATGAACTTTGGCCTTCATAAGGCTACGAACAGATAAAATAGTTTGGCTGTTTTTATTTTTTTATTTTTTGTCAAAAGAAAAAGCTACAAAAACTGCCCCATTTTATCTCTCCTCCATGATGCAAAAAAAATGAGTTTGTATTAGTATAGGCAGTATGTGATGTTTCTCTCAAACAAGTCATGTGATTCTGATATAGGATTTCTATTGACGAAACAGGATTTCTATTAAGAAATGAATGGAAAAAATGGCCACATACATCTGCATTTTTCCACCTGTAGAAGTATGTGGGAGAAAAAAATGCCATAATTTCTTTGAAATAACAGAGCGTGTTGCGATAAAAAAAAAAAAAAAACTGCCACCGAGCCAAAAACGGCACTAAAGGTTTTTCCTTATAAAGTCAATGAGAAATAGTTTATGCTGGATGGCATCCGTGAACATATTCCAGGCTCTTCTGGGACATTACTACTTGAGTTCTGCTTCCGGCATATTCTATCCCAGGCCTAGCTCCGTATTTTGCTGCTGCATATTTTCCTACCCATTGAAGACGATGGGTAACAAAATCAGCTGCATATTTTGCTATTCATTGACTTCACAGGTTAGGAAAATGCACAGCAGCCAATAAACAGCAAAATACGGCATGTGTGACCTACCCTTTAGTGTGCGGTTTGTGAATAGGAAGGATGGATGACCTACAGGGAGTATTCAATTTGTCAGCATTTGTGTTATGTTCCTATGCTGACTCATGCTGGAATATTAGCCTTATCTTTTACCATTCAATTGTCATATCATATTTGTAAATACTGTGCTGTTTTTTATACAGGAACGGATGTCACATCTTGTTTTATGGCAAAAATGTTTGGGTTTCGCTGTGTCAGAAGTTTCACATTAGAAATAAGTGATAGACCACTAAAGGAAATGGTTGACATGACAGTTACTATGTGGCTTATACAAAAGGGCATCATTTAAAAAACATCCACACAAAGTGAGGGGGGCAACATGCCAAGTCCCATGTCCTGTACTATACTAATCTAGTGACATTTCTGGGACCGCAGACTCCCATTCACTGCAGCTACTATAAAACACACAACCTGCTGAACTGACTATACAACCAATACAGGAAGACAATTCTGCCTCCACTTGGTTTGTCCTGGAAAGAAAAAAATAAGACAAAACAAGAGGACAGCGCCACATGTGATATTGTCTAAGGCTAATGTGTATAGAGCAGCAGAAGCCCTCCCTTGGGGACATGAACGCTCCCCTAAGGTGGGTAGATTAAGCGCCTGTCTCCCACAGATCTGGTGTACTAGTAGTGCGAAGATGGCTGTCAAGCTGCGCTCCTGGCCAGGGATGATCATAACTGGTGCCTTTACCAATGGAGTAGAGAGCAAGAAAGAAGACTCTTATGTCGGCCCTGCAAAGATCTCCAAATAGACTCCATGTCATGGTCTCCATTAAGAGTAAGAGTAGGATCACACGTGCCTTATTTTGCTATGTATTCTGCCTCGTATTTTCTGCAGCTGATTTTGCTACAAATTGACTTTAATGGGTAGGAAAATATGTAGCAGCAAAATACGGCATCTATAACCCTACCCTAAAATGCGAATACGTTTTTTTTTTTTACATTTACACATTTTAGGGGTTATATCCTCTTCCTCAGATTGTGTGTCTCACTCAGTCTGCAGAGGGGCACAACCCCTGGATACGTTATTGTTTTTAAATAAATTTGTTTATATTTTACTTTGTTTTTGTGCAATAAATACATTTTTGTGAATGTGACCTGACCTCTTTCCTGCTCTCTTCTCTAGTGGCATCTTATGTGGGATGTACAGGGAAGTTAATTAAGGTATTCTTTCAATGATGGCCTCTGCGACAGGATATGTTTAACCCCTTAAGGACGAGCGCCGTAAATGTACAGTGCTGCTAAGAGGTACTTAGCGTGCAGCGCCGTACATTTACAGCGCTGCGTTCCTTGATCACAGTGTCTCCAGACACGGTGATCAGACCGGGGTGACTGCTGTTATCTAACAGCAGCCACCCAGCATATCACCCAGGGGCAGGGGTCACCTTACCGGCGGGTCCAGAGGAGTGGCAGCGGAGGCAGGATCCAGCAGCAGGAGGTGAGGCCGGTGTGCCTCCTGCTGTTGCTTAGCAACAACTCCCAGCATGCAGAGCCAAAGGGCTTGCTTGGAGTTGTAGTTATGCAACAGCTGGAGGAACAACTACAACTCCCAGCATGCCCTTTGACTCTCTGTGCATGCTGGGAGTTATGCAACAAATGGTGGCAGGCACATTTTTCTGTGAAAAAATGTGCCTCCAGCTGTTGCATAACTATAACTCCCAGCATGCACAGACTGCCAAAGGTCATGCTGAGAGTTGTAGTTGTGCCTCCAGCTGTTGCATACCCACAATTCTCAGCATGCCCTTCGGCTGTCAGTGAATGCTGAGAGTTATAGTTTTGCAACAGCTGAGGGCACACTGGTTGCAAAACATTGGGTTAAGGTTTGTTACCTAACTCAGTCTTTCGCAACCAGTGTGCCTCCAGCTATTGCAAAACTACAACTCCCAGCATGCACTGTACTGGGTACATTCAAACGGGCATGGGGTTACGACGAGTTTCCCGCTTGGAGTTTGAGCTGCAGTGGAAAATTTGCTACAGCTCAAACTCCCAGCGGTAAACTCTCTGTGAACCCGACCATGTGACTGTACCCTAAAAACACTACACTAATAAAATGTAAAACACTACATAAACACACCCTTACACTGTACCCCCCCCCCCCCCCTCCATTAAAATGAAAAACGCCTCGTATGGCACGGTTTCCAACATGTCAAGGCATGTTGGGAGTTTTGCAACAGAAGGAGGCACCCTGTTTGGGGAACACTGCCATGTCCGTCCCTATGCAAATCCCTAATTTAGGCCTTAAATGGGCATAGTGCTCTCTCACTTCGGAGCCCTATCGTATTTAAAGGCAACAGTTTAGGGCCCCATATGAGGTATTTCTGTACTCTGGAGAAATTACGTTACAAATTTTGGGGGGCTTTTTCTCCTTTTATCCCTTATGAAAAGGTAAAGTTGGGGTCTACACCAGCATGTTATTGTAAAAAAAGAAACATTTTTACACAAACATGCTGGTGTTGCTCTATACTTTTCATTTTCACAAGAGGTAAAAGGAAAAAAAGACCCCCCAATGCAATTTCTAATGCAATTTCTCCGAAGTACGGAAATACCCCATATGTGGACATAAAGTGCTCTGCGGGCACGCAACAAGGCGTGAGAGCGTACCATTTACATTTGAGGTGATTTGCACAGGGGTGGCTGATCGTTACAGCGTTTCTGACATAAACACAAAAAAGAAACACCCACATGTGACCCCATTTTACACTACACCCCTCACGGAAAGTAACAAGGGGTATAGTGAGCCTAAACACTTCACAAGTGTTTGACAAATTTTCATTAAAGTTGGCCGTGAAAATGAAAAATTCTGCATTTTTGTAAAAAAAAAAAAAAAATTGGTATTACCCCCAAGATTTTCATTTTCACTAGGTTTCACAGGTTTGGGAGAAAAAGCCTCCCAAAATGTGTAACCCCATTTCACCCTGTGGGGTGTAAAGGCTCACTACACCCCTTGTTGCATTCCTTCAGGGGTGTAGTTTCCCAAATAAAGTGCCATGTGTTTTTTTTTTTTTTTTTTTTGCTGTTCTGGCACCATGGAGGCCTAAATGTGGCATGCCCCCCAAAAACAATTTCAGCAAAATTCGCTCTCCATAATACCATTGTCGCTCCTTCCCTTCTGAGCATTGTAGTGCGCCAGCAGGGCGCTTTACATCCACATATGAGGTATTTCCATACTTAAGACAAATTACGTAAAAAAATGTTACCCCTTGTAAAAATAAAAAAAATGGGTCTACAAGAACATGTTAGTGTAAAAAATGAAGATTTTGAATTTTCTCCTCCACTATTCCTGTGAAACACCTAAAGAGTTAACAAACTTTCTGAATGTCATTTTGAATACTTTATGCAGTGCAGTTTTCATAATGGGGTCCATTATGGGGTATTTCTAACAGAAAGACCCTCAAATTCACTTCAAAACTAAATTGGTCCCCGAAAAATTCAGATTTTGAAATTTTGTTGGAAAATTGCTGCAAAACTTTGAAACCCTCTAATGTCTTCAAAAAGTAAAAACATGTCAACTGTATGATGCAAACACAAGCTAGACATATTATATATGTCAATCAACATATAATTTATTTGGAATGTCCACTTTCCTTACAAAAGCAGAGAGCTTTAAAGTTAGAAAAATGCTTAATTTTCTATTTTTTCAATGAAATTATGCTAGTATCAAAAATTTACCACTAACATAAAGTAGCATGTCACAATAAAAAAAACTATCTCTGAATCAAATTCATAAGTTAAAGCATCCCAGAGTTATTAATGCTTAAAGTGACAGAGATCAGATTTGCAAAAAATGCCTGTGTCCTTAAGGTCAAAATGGGCTGTGTCCTTAAGGGGTTAACGGACATCTGCAGCAAAAGACAACTTATCCCCTATCCACAGGATAAGGGATAATTGTCTAATTGCGGGGGGGACCCCCCGCGATCTCCCAAATGGGGCCCCGCATAGCTGCTCTATGTACGGGGCGGTACGACCCCCCCCCCCCCCCCCCCTCCCCATACAGTTCTATGGGAGAGGCGGGGAGGCAGGAACACTGCCTCTCCCATAGAACTACGTGGAGGAGGCGTGTCGGCCGCAACGTCACGCTGAGGCTGGGATGCTTCCTGCATGGGAGATCAAACACTTATCCCCTATCCTGTGGATAGGGGATAAGATGTGTTTTGCTGCAGATGTCCTTTAAATTTTATGACAACTTCAGAGCCCTAGACTACCCGGCAAAAGGTCTACAGAAAATGAAAGAAGCAATCTGGGTTCTATGGGCAACCAGGCAACATTTCCTCTGCACAGGTTTTTATAAATTTCCCACATTTTGTTTCTATATCCATTTATATTTTATTACTGAAACTAAAATGAAAAGGAGTCTGTCATCCCTTTATTATGCTATGAGCTGGAGACATTGGTGGATCACTGAAAGGACAATGAATCAAATATGACCCATGTGTTGGGGCCTTTTGCAAGCTTATAAGATGTGTTTTTGTTTCAAGCTCAAGTGCCCAGAGAGGTGGTGCCAAGCAGCAGAATTACACACCTTCCCCCATTCCTACCTTAAAAAAGCTCCAGCAAATGTTATATTATCCCCTAAGTAGCTGATCCGACCGCTGGGACCCCCGCAATCTCAGGGACAGGACCCTGGCTCTCTCACAGAGGAGCGTGTCGTTTACCGGTAGACAGCACACACTCCATTCATTTCTATGGGAGCGCCGATGATTCCCCCCACAAGTGCTCAGTGCTGTAAGCCAAGCCCTGTACATCAGACTCCCATTTAATGCATGATGCATTCCTGTAATATAGTTATTAGCGAATGCGAAAAGCTAGTGATAAAGCAGTTGAAAGAGAAATTTCTTCACATGAATCACAAATGTATTCAAGATCCATATTGATTCATAGAAATGTATAATAGAATCACTAATAGTATAGGAATCATGGATGTACAAGAACTGCTTATGGGCTTATGGCACAATTAATAATTGTGATTGACAGTATTCTCCTACATGCAATGTATCTTTAGGTATGTGCATAGCTTCCCACACAGTTTAGTCATAAGTCAAGGGTCAGACCCATTAACATTTTTTTCTCATGAATGGCCAAGCTACTGTTCAAGATTCAGGCATTGAGCTAAATGACTAGGTAATAATGGCAAACATGTTTGTGCCTTTTTTTAAACACAAATAGAGAAACATAGCCGTACATCCACAATATGTATTTTTATCTACTTGCTTCTCAGCATAATTTCAAAAACGAACAGGTTGTTAGTGTACATTTTGATCAAAAAGTACAAGCCCACTCGCCATGTCAAGGCTACCTAGTCAGAGTTGGTGCCTAACCTAACACTGGCGTAGCACCGGGCGGCAACCACTGCCTCGAGACACCATGCCCATAGGGGGAAAGATCCAGTGGCCAGGCAGCCCCATGGCTTTGGGCCGCACCACCCCACAGACAAAGCATCACTGAAAAAATAACCGCCACAGAGAACCACACCAGTGTGAACACTTACCATGTGCTCCCTACCAGAGGGCTGGGAGAATGTAAGGAGGAAACCCTTATGCAGTCTCCTGCTAATTAAAAACGCCTGGGACGAATGGGTGCAGTTTAGCGCTGGCCATGGAAGTGAGAGACTCCAAATGTACAACACAAATAAAGAAACCTAGCTGTAAATCCACAATTTGTATTTTGATATACTTGCTTCTCAGCATAATTTAAAAAACTAACAGGTTGTTAGTATAAATTATGATCAAAAAGTACAAGCCCACTCTCCACGTCAAGGCCACCTAATCGGAGTGGGTCCCTAACATAACACTGGCGTAGTGCCGGGTGGCAACCCCTGCCTCCACAAACCAACTCCACAGAGGGAATGACCCAGTGGCCAGGCAGCCCCACTGCTGCCCGACCAAGCCCCCGGCTCCGGGCCACACCACCCCACAGACGAAGCATCACAGCAGCAATGGCTGCCACAGAGCACCACCATGTTACCTGTCAGAGGGCTGGGAGAATGCTAGGAGGAAACCCATATTCAGTCTCCTGCTTATTGAAAATGCCTGGGCTGAATGGGTGGAGCAGAGTGATGGCTATGAAAGAAGGGACAGACAATTGTAAAAAAACAGAGAAACATAGCTGCACATCCACAATTTGTATTTTGATCTGCTTACTTCTCAGCATAATCAAAATGTATACTAACAACCTGTACGTTTTTGAAATTATGCTGAGAAGCAAGTACGGTAGATCAAAATACAAATGGTGGATGTGCGGCTATGTTTCTGCCTACCCTGGTGTCAGCTTTTCAGCATAACCTGTACTGTATTTGTACACGAGGAACAGCACTATTTCTATCAGCTTTTTTTTTTTTTTTTTTTGCTGCATCTGCCAAAAAACCTGTGAAATGTAACAAGTTGTTAGCTAGGACATATATACAGGGGTGTGGAAATTTAATTAAAAAAAACTACTTGTCCACTGGACTAAAATGGCGCAAAATTACTTGTCCCTCATGACGATCCACTTGTCTGGGCCAATTTTTGCTTTTACACTCTCATTTTTTCCTCCGCCCTATAATAGCCATAAATAACATCATTTAATTTTTTTAAAACATATTCTCCGAACACACGCAAAAAAAAAAAAAATAATATATATATATATATATATATATATCATCGGTGAAGTGAAATTGAAATAGTAAAAGATAATTTAGCAAATTTTGGGGGTTTTCTTTTCTACACAATTTACCTTGTGGTCAGATAACATCTTATTGTGATACTTAAGGCCGCCTGATTACAGCAATACCAGATTTGTATAGTTTCCTTTATGTTTTACTAATAAAAAAAAAAATTCTGAACTTTTAATTTTTTTTTATTGCTTTATATATATATATATATATATATATATATATATATTTTTTTTTTTTATTGCATACGAGGCTGTATGAGGGCTAATTTTTTGCGCCATAATCTGTTTTTTGTATCGGTACCATTTTGGTATTGATCTGACTTTTTAATCGTTTTTTTACTTTTTTGGGGGGAAATAAAAATTGCAATTCTGTGGTTTGGTATTTTTTTACATTTACGTGATTTACCGTATGGGATACAAAATGTTATATTTTAATAGTTCGTACAATTACACACGCAGTTGTACTAAATAAGTTTATTTTTATTATGTTAACATGTTTTTTTGCAGGAAAAGGAGGTGATTTGAACTTTTAACATGGAAGGGGTTAATGTGTGTCTTTTAAACTTTTATTAAAACTTTTTGTCTTTTTTTTGTTTTACACTTTATTAGTCTTTTAAGAGGACCTGAGCAGTTCATCAGAGTAAATGCAGATTGTAAGAAGGAGGGTAGAAAAGAAAAAGAAGCCCTATGAGTGAAGAAAAATGTATTGCCAAGTTTCTGATTTTCGCTTGTAAATGTATTACCAAGTTTCTGATTTTCTTGCCTTCAAAACTGCCTTTATTCTCCGTGGCATACATTCCTCAGAGATTTTAGTCCATATGCACATGACGGTATCACACAGCTGCTACAGATTTGTCGGCTGCACATCCATGATGAGATTCTCCCCTTCCTCTACATGCCCAAGGTACTCAGTTGGATTGAGATCTGGTGGCTGTGGCCATTGGAGTACATGAAACCTATTGTCATGTTTAAGAAACCAGTTTGAGATGATGTGATCTTTGTCACATGGTGAATAATCCTGCTGGAAGTAGCCATCAGAAGGTAGGTATACTGTGGTCATAAACGGATGCACATGATCAGCAACAATACTTAGGTAGGCTGTCACATTTAACCGAAGCTCATTTGGTACCAGGGGCCTAAAGTGTGCCAAGAAAATGTCACCCACACCATTACACCACCACTACTAGCCTGAGCCATTGATACAAAGCATTGAAATTCTGACCCTTCCATCTGAATGTTGCCCCTATATGGAAAAGAAAAATAGTTGAGGACAGTGCCTCATGTATTACCCTGGTGTTCAGTAACCCTACTAGACCGTCCAAACAGATGGTAGCTCACCTTGTGTAAGAAAATGCGCTTATCACCCTTATGGGTATCATAAATACTGCAGGGAAGCTGCTCAGCCTGGAGGGTCGCAGGCTAGAAGCAACTTTTTTTTGTCCAAAGCATGAAGTGAAGTTGAAGAATAAAGACCACCTATAACCAGGCATTGCTTTTTCCAGCTATAAATATTTCCAAGTCTAGGGTATTCTTCTAATCTATGGTGAACTTGTTTATTGTGTGAGAATAAAATGTTGTTTCTCAGATTGTCATAAAGCACTACTGCAGTTAGCAGGCTTAATATGGACAGAAATGGATGCCATACACACAGTGGACGGGATTCCAATGCAAAGTTTACAGTCATACAGAACAATCCCATATAAGTAATACTGCGGAGAAGCTTAAAAAATACCCTTAGTCGATGGTGCTGCGGCTCTCTCAAATACGGAGTGTGACCAAAGCTTCGTTTAAGGTCCAAAATGGAACCATTTTTATTTGGTAAATAAAATAAAAAACATGCGATGACACGTTTCGGTACGATCCCTCCCTTCCTCAGATCAGGATACTATACAGTAGGCATGCTAGCCTTTAAATACATAAAAAAATACGCCAAAGTACAGGTAGGGGGCAGAGCTAATGACATCATAGAACATCAATAGTATGCAGAGAACAGTAAAAACAAACATAGTGCTATTAGCATTTAATGTAAACATATAATACATATATATGGTAGTTAAACACTGTAGTTTTAATAAGTGTGGGACATTTGAAGCTCCAGGGCTTCAGTGGAGCGCAGGAACGGAAGTGCTTCTGGGAGCGCCGTGGCTTGGGTTGCCAGGGACGCGTTGCCATGCGCGGCGGTCACATGGCTGCGCATAGCAAATCAGTTCACACAGATCGCACAGTGTAAACAAATGCGATCTGTGTGAGCACATCATAGCGGCGCTATCAGCCGCTGCGATGTGAATCCGATATGTCGGGAGGCAAATACAGAAGGAGGCAAACTATGGACAAGGGGGGAGAGGCTGGTGTATTGCAGACTGGATGGATGTGTGACTGAGAGTGTAGAGGAATTATGTGGACGGTGTAGGGAACAGAAGCTGTGGCCACACTACTAAGGGGCATATACAGGACCCGTATATCATGAAGGATATAGGGGTGTGTGGAGGGTAAATGGCGTTTGGGTAAACACTCAAGGATAAAAACAGTAAAACATGGATGAACACCATAATCTCCCAGTTGTCAGGGGTACAAAAGGAAGACCCTTGTGTAGTACAAGGTGCATATGGGACTACTGTGTCATAGTATTGCACACAATATGGTAGTCATAAGGAATCCCAAGATAGTGGACCAGTGTCAGGGGTATCATATGAAAGTGCATATAGCAATAAACGGTCATTAGGGGATTTTGTGAGCATCCATGTAATAACTAGGGTGGACAGGGACGACTTTTTGTATATAATGTCTATACAGTGAAGATAAAATACATATGTACTAGAATGAGTAGTAAGCTGTATATTAAAACACAAATTGCATATCATGATCTGAAACACACACCTAAAATCCGTCATAAAAACCAGACTGTAAAAAACACATTGAAAGCCAGAGCCAATATAAAAGATATATATACATATACTAAAAAAATAAATAATTAGGAAAGAACAGGTGTACAGATAAGGAAAAATATGGAATAAAACAATAATACACATAAAATGAAAGATGAACATAAAATAGGGCCCATACACGTCATTAAGAGTCATAATGCATACATAAAAAAGGGGCACGGATGATAATAAAAATGATAATAGTGACTATAAATATAAATAATTATAACAGGCGACAGACCGGAGGGCTACTGGATCAAAGAGAGCATTCAATGAGCTCGTTTAAACCCGACGGGACCAAAGTTTGTAGCTTGTAGATCCAGTAGTTCTCACGTCTGCGCAAGGTGTTAAAATGTTGAGGGTTATCCTTTGGTATACATTCAATAGTGGTTACAGTTCTACACCCAAAGTCCTGTCTGTGGTTTTGTGTTAGGTGCCTAGAAACACTGTGCAAGGCAAATCCATTATCCGTATTGTTTCTGTGTTTAGTTATCCTCTCCCGAGTCCCACATGTGCAGTCAAGGAGGTATACCACATACTGTGTGGAGCAGTTTAGAAGGCCATTAATTGGAATTTTTCACCCGTATTTCTAGAAGTAAAGGATTTGGCTCGGTGATTAATGCTAGTACAACATTTGCAGCGGGCATGACCGCATTTGGAGACTCCATTTACAGACATGAATGTGGTGGTGGGAGTGGTCGAGGTTTTCAGTCTACTAGGTTCTATGATGTTGCGCAGTGTTTTGGCCCTCCTAAAGGTAATACCAGGTTTAGTCGGTAATGAGTCCTTTAGGAAGGAGTCGCCAAATAGAATGGGCCAATGTTTTTGAAAGATCCTCTGAATGGTCCTGTGTTCACGGGTATATGTAGTAATAAAGATAGTTGCCCACTTATTGTCAGAGTTAGGAGCTGTCTTGGTGGTAAGGCATTCACTTTGGGACAAAGTGCTAGCTTTCTTAAAGGAAGCTTCCACAATAGATCTGGGATACTTTTTGGCTTTAAACCTTTGTTTAAGAATTTTACTTTGGGCAGTGAAGTCATCATCTGTCATACAGTTGCGTCTAATACGCTTAAATTGCCCAAATGGGACATTTGTCAGCCATTTTTTTATAGTGGGAGCTTTTAAAGTCTAAATAACTGTTGCTGTTGACTTTCTTGAAGAAAGTCTTAATTTGAAATTTACCCAGACCATTGTGGAAGACTACCATGTCAAGAAACTCAGCATTATCCTTGTAGACGTTCTGTGTGAAATGTAAACCCCAAGTGTTAGTGTTTAAAAGGGATAAAAATCCCTGACACTATAGGGTGCCCTGGCGGGTTTGTGTTACTCTTGTGCGCCTTGGGCAAGTAATAAAAATGGCAGGGCTGGTTCGTTTATATATAAACTCTTTCTCTGACTTTAATATACCCAGTTCAGAACCCTCATTAACCAACTCTTTTAGTTCAATGGCATGCTTTTTTGTGGGGTCAGATGGTAGGACCTTGTAGAACTTGGAATCAGAGAGCAGCTTCTTTGATATAGTCAACAGTATTAAGAATAACCACACCACCACCTTTATCAGCTGGTCTGATAAGGATATTGTTATCAGCCAGAGATTTGATACTAGAACGCTCTTGTGACGATAGATTATTATTGGAACCTGTATAAGTCTATTTGTTTTGTCATGTTCTCTAGATCCCGGGACAAGAGACTAGAGAAGGTCTCTACAAAATTTCCCCTGGAATGAAGAGGGTAAAATTTCGACTTGGGTTTAAGTCCGGCGTGTACATAAATAGGGGTGTCTGAATCCGAGGGTGCTATTTGTGAAGGCCCCTGATCAGTATCACCCTTCATAAGAAAATGTCTTTTTATAGTCAATTTTCTAATGAAGTTGTTAATGTCAAGAAACAGGTCAAAACTATTGGCCCGGCTAGTGGGGCAAAAAGACAGTCCACGCTTAAGAATATCACTCTCGTGCTCATTTAATACATAGGACGAGAGATTGAATATCATAACTGTGTCTAGGCCCTCTGACTTCTTTGGCTGGCTTTGTTCCTTCTCTTTTCTTCTCTCTTTCCTCTTTCTAGTACCCCCCCCCCCCCCCCCCGCGTCCTCGTCTACTCTGTCTTTTCTTTTTTGGCCCAGTGGTTTTGCTAGGATGTGTTGCATAGGTGGCTTCCTCTGAAGAGTGGAGGGTGGAGGCGTCACCACCCTGGGAGGAAGGTCTAAAAAAAAAAGTAGTATTGTAATTGGAGATGAACTGGTCCAGTAGAGATGTGGCCCCCTGTTCTGATAGGAATGGGGGTGCAAAGGGGGGTGTTCCATCGGGGTAAAAAATTTGGTGTATGAGTGGTTGGGTGAAGGATGAGGGCGGAGTGTTTTCATGCAGAGTGAGTAGAGAATCATCAAGCAGAGGTTCATTGTCAGGAGTTGAGGGGCGACCTGATGGAAGACAATGATTAGAGGCAGGATGATGAGACATGAAATCGAGGAGTTCTTGTGGGGGATGAATAATGGATGGAAGAGGTTCCGTCAGGATCGAGGCCTGTGGCACGGCGGACCTAGCGGAGTCACAGGTGGGCAGTGGTTTGGGTGTGGAGGGATTATGGCCAGATGAATGTCTGGAAACGGTGATGTGTCCTGGAGACCAAGAGTGTGGTGGGGGGCACAGTGTTGATGGACTTCACTATGGCTTTAAAGGGGTACTCCCGTGGATAACTTTTTTTTTTAATCAACTGGTGCTAGGAAGTTAAACAGATTTGTAAATCACTTCTATTAAAAAATCTTAATCATTCCATTACTTTTTAGGGGCTGTATAATAAAGAAAAATCCAAAAAAGAAATGCATTTCCTCTGATGTCATGACCACAGTGCTCTCTGCTGACCTCTGCTGTCTGTCCATTTTAGGAACTGTCCAGAGCAGCATATGTTTGCTATGGGGACTTTCTTCTGCTCTGGACAGTTCCTAAAATGGACAGCAGAGGTCAGCAGAGAGCACTGTGGTCATGACATCAGAGGAAATGCATTTCTTTTTTGGATTTTTCTTTAGTATACAGCCCCTAAAAAGTAATGGAATGATTAAGATTTTTTAGTAGAAGTGATTTACAAATCTGTTTAACTTCCTGGCACCAGTTGATTAAAAAAAAAAAAAAAAAAAGTTTTCCACTGGAGTACCCCCTTTATAGAGCCTATTCGTGTCAGCCGCTGCGGACCTGGGGTTTTGACTAGTTGAGTAGACTTGGTCGGTATAGTGACTCGATTTTTGGAATTAACCACTGATTGGGATGGTTTGTAGGTTCTGTAGGTCCTAGCGGTGTTACCCCTATGTGGTTGTCTGTTGTGTGTCTGGGGGACAGGTTGGTTAGTTTTTAACCAGAATTTAATATTGTTATTATTATAGTAGTCCCTGTCTCTATGTAGCTTACCCAATTTCTTATGTAGGATATCTTTTTCAAGTTTCTGCATTTTCTCATTGTGTGATGAGTGCCATGAGGAATACTCTGAGAAATGCTGAAATTTGGACAAAGAGAAGATACATGCATCAATATTGTCAGACACTGACTCTACAACAGAGTCCCTTTTATCAGATAATAGACGTAGAAGGATGGTGGAACAAATATTCAAAGCATTTTCCCAATTTTGGCAGAATGAAGTGTCCTCTTTAAAGGAGGCTATAGGCCTCAGTCTTAAACCTCTGGGTATAATTTTCTCAGTGATGTAAGCCTTGAGAAATGAGCTGTCTAGTTGATGGGAGACTTCTTCCATGGACAGTTTTTCCAGACAATCTGAGGAAAGAGAGAAATAGCCCCCAAAACTCGTCATGTTTTTTTTTTTTTTGTTTTATTCTGCTATAACAAGTCCACCCTGAATTTAATTAATACCCTTGACTTGAAAATCTTTATTACTGGAAAAAGCAGCATCTGGTTATAGAAGGGTCTTCTTTTTCAACTCCACTTCACACATCTGAATGTCGCAGATGGAATCGAGACGCATAAGACCAGGCAATGTGCTTCCAGTTTTCTATTGTCCAATTTTTGACCCTGGTGTGGTCTTCTGCTGCTGTAATCCGTATAATGTAACGCTTGACATGTTGTGCATTCAGAGATGTTGTTCTGCATACCTTGGTGGTAACAAGCATTTATTTCAGTTGCTGTTTTCTTTGTCATCGAACTAGTCTGCCCATTCTCCTCTGACATCAGGGCCTTATTGTCAACACAACTAATGCTCACTGGATATGTGTGTGTGTAATCCCAGTATATCAGAAATTTCTGACATATACAGACCAGTCCTTCTGACACCAACAACCATGTCACATTCAAAGTCACTTAAATCCCCTTTTTGTTTCATTCAGATGGTCTGTTTGATCTTCAGCAAGGTGTCTTGACCACAACAATATTCCTAAATTCATTTAGTTACTTCCATGTGATTGGCTGATAAGTGTCACGTATGGGCAGGAAACAGTGAAGCCATAACTCGCCCACAGCCATTGTCCCTTCCTTTTGCCTATCCACCCTAAGTGGCATATCGACAATCATGATGACAAACCCTCCCTGCTGAGTGCTGGGGCATTGTTGTCAGCACAATAAAATACAAAACAGGCGGAATCTGGGATCAACTGGAGACACACAAACGAACAGATACACTATGACAAACACACAGTAAAGTGAGTACCAGACAAAACACACAATAAGCAGAGTACCAGAACACTAAGCAGGAGAGTAGTCAAAAAGACGAGCCAAAAATCAAAACCTGAAGTCAGAAAAACTATGAGGGAGATTTATCAAAACCTGTGTAAAGGAAGAGTGTTTAAGTTGCCCATAGCAACCAATCAGATCGCTTCTTTCGTTTTTTCAGAAGCCTTTTCAAAAATGAAAGGAGCGATCTGATTGGTTGCTATGGGCAACTGTTCAACTTTTCTTCTGGACAGGTTTTGATAAATCTCCCCCTATAAGACTGCTGGTTACTAAACAGTCTTTCACTGGCAAGGACTAGACGCACGCTGCAGGTTTAAATAGCCAGCTACACAGATCTCAGCATGGTCAGATGACCAGCCCAGATAGCTAGGGTGTAGCCAGCAACCAAACCAGAGCTCGAGAAAGTTTAACCCTTTGGGTCAGACACGGACGAGTCATTACAATAAGCTGTTTGCGTTAACAAGCAATTGAACAGGTGTACCTAATAAAATGGCCAGTGAGCGTATGCGAAGATTGTAGAAAAGTTGGTGACCATTTCTTACATTTCCATTATTTTTCATTTGGAGATTAACGGTTTCATTCATTTTTTATTAAAAGCTTTTGGCTGGTTATTTTTAGAAATTTGTATTACGGTTTGCTATGATGTAGAGCAGATGTCTGTCTCTCTGGCATTTCTTCAAGACATAATCAATTGTAAAATAAGATCAGCAGTGAAATGTATATAAAGTGCTACTAAAAAAATTAATGTAAATTGCTACAAAAAAACTAAAATTAATAATCTAGTAATCTAAATTTGCATTCAAATACCCATTCAGTGTACATGTCCTACATACATCAATATCAGAGGAAATTGTGCCTTTTTTGTTTTCTTATAATGATGTCTGGCTCACCTAGGACTCCTAACAGATTGTGGTTTATAAACCAAGTTTTTTGTTTTGTTCTTTTTCTAAGAAATTGCTCTGCTCTGCCACTGTTCTCCCATTAAGCTGCTGGGTCTTTTTCATCCACAAGGGAAGCACTATTTTGATATCATTTGGATAAAAGTTTCCATTATATAGCCTGTCATCTATCTCTCCTTTAAACAGCACATTGTGCCATTAAAAAGACATGTATTCCATCTTTTGAGTTAGAAAGCATATAGCACAATACATGGCTTAAATTAGGAGTGTGTAAGAAAAGAGCTTACTAGGTAGACCGCCACGGAAATCAGTCTGACCTGTTTTAGTATAAACAGCAACGTATTCCAAAGTAAATTACTCCAAAGTACAATGTGTGCTGCGGCCAGAAAAAAGCCTGTCAGAAGAGGATGGTAAAAGGGACATCATCGCGGGAGTGAACATTAGTCCATTGTATTCCAGATAATTTCAGACAAGAGGTCTCTTGTGTGTGTGTGTCCGGAAATTAGAAAAGATTGGACAGTTTCTTGAAGTTTAGGTGTTTTTTCAAAGGTAAATTGCGAATGTAAAACACTGAATTGAAGTGCATTGACGTAAAAATGAGTATAAAATAGAAGTTTTGTTGAAAGAAACAATGGACAACAAATTATCAGTTGGATGGGCAGCCATTACTGTTCCCTTCCTGACTTGATTCTCTAGTTCCTATTGTTTGGTTTATTTATTTATATATTGGAAGTATTGGAAAAGGTTATATCATTAAAAGCATTTTTTTTTTCACTTTTTATATTGATGGGTTTTCCCCATCAATGTCTGTTCAGTGAGGGTCCAACTGCTGCCACCCTTCGATAAGAAGCCGAACTAAACTGAGCTGATAAGCCATTACATTGAAATCAGACTAGTCAAGTGAACAGTCAGTTCTTGAAGTTCATGTGTTTTAAAGCAGGAAAAAGGGCAAGGAAGTATAAGTATCATAACGTCTACAATGTGAACATCAGAATTAGGGGGCCTGGACTGATGAATCATGTATATGGCTGGGTATGTGAACATCACCTACGAGAGAGATATTGGGATGCACTATAGGAAGAAGGCAAGAGGGTGCAGAGTGATTCTCTGGGTGATGTTCTACTCTAAAATTTTGGCCCCTGGTGTTTATTACTATGAGACTAAACATCTATCTAAACATCACTGCAGTACCTCTCTTTTTGGCAACAGTAGTCCTGCCTTACCACACTGCTAAAACTGTTTAGGAATGGTTTAAGGAACATGAGAAAGACTTTAAAGGAGAAGTATCACGTACAAAAACGTATCCCCTATCCACAGGATAGGGGTAAGTTTTAGATCACGGTGATCTCAGCGGTCAGACCCCTGTGATCTCCTGTACGGAGAATGTCCTACCCCGCATGAAGCAGCGGCCAACACCCCCCCTCCATATATCTCTATGGGAGAGCCAAAGATAGCCGAACGGCTCGCCCAAACAGATATATGGAGGGGGCATGTCGACTTCTGCTTCGTACAGGGGTCGACACGCCCTGTTACTGGATAGAGCCAAGGTCCCATACAGGAGATCACGGTCCCATCAGTCGGAAGCCCCCCCAGCAATCTAAACCTGCGGATAGGGTGTACATTTTTATATGTGAGAGATCCCAATTTACACAGCAAAATATGTGGAATCCTGCAGAAAAATTCTGCTCGGGAACTCCAGTGCAGCAGCATCCTGTTGTTTTCAATGGGATTCTGTTGTACCCTGCACCCCTCAGAATTTATTTTCCATGTAAAAAAAATTTCTACTTTGCAAATTTACATTTCGGACTCCGCTGAAAGAATGAACATGTTAATTTTTTTGTGAAAACAAATGAAATAATATAGTATGTAAACCGTAAGGGATGATGGGGAGACACTAAAACATTACCTTTTTAATAAGTGCTCATTAAAAGTATCCAAAACACAATAATAATTACTATTCAAAGTAAAATTTAAATTAAAGTTGAAATAACAGAGTTGCCAGTCACTAACTCTGTTCATACCGGAAAGAGAAGTAGGGTTCAAAAAACCCACACCAAGCTACAATAATATAGTAATGAGACGCAAGACGCTATCTCAGAAATATCAATGCACAAGATTTTAATACAATGCTGCATATGATTTCTCAAGAGCAATAAATCAAAGTGCCTAATATTATTCTCAGTATAAAGTAGGTTCCCAACACATTTCTGCCGGGATAGTACGGCATCCTCAGGGGAGGCCTATAGAGAACTATAATGCATGCAGAGAATGTAACAAATGCTTTAACGTGTCACAGAGGGCAGTGAAGCCTGTAGACACGTGGCTCCCTGCCACTGCAGGTATGCGCTCTGTCTATACTACATGCCGGACATCATGACCATGAAACCCTGTGTGGAATACCTGCTTGTTTCATCATCTTGACTGCTTTCATGCATGTCTTATTGTGGGAACATAACAGGGATGTGTAATTCCTATCGCCCGGCACATGCAGTTCCGGTGTGCTGGGCAGGTGAATTTTTCCAGCCCTTAGCCCTTCTTCAGTCAAGCAGGGCCAGACCTGAAAGTCCCCGACAAGCACAGCAGCGCTGAGAGGGGTGTATGGAGGGGGCTCCAGACTCGAGCCCGCTCCATACTCTGTAGCCTAAGGCGGTTTTCAGTAGCTGGGGGCCGCCGCTAATAGCCAGCATGCGGAGATCGCCACGGCTGGCTATTAACCCTTTAGATTGCCGCTGTCGAAGCTGACAGTGGCATCTTAAGGGACATGTGAATGCTCCCTGGTGGGCTAGTGGGGTGGATGCTTATGGTGAAAAAATGTAGCCCTTCTATGCGGAAAAAAATAAAAATAAAAAAGCTACAGGGGTTAGAAAATGGCAATTAAAAAGAAAATCTAAAAAGTTCAGATTTTTTTTAAATTAGTAAAACATGAGGGAAACTACAAATCTGGTATTTCTGTAATCAGGTCAGTCTAAAGTATCAAAATTGCATGTTAGC
>NW_026609916.1:0-22399 GCF_029499605.1 Hyla sarda | reverse complement strand
AAGCAGGATGATACCTGTAGTGTGAAAGGGGCCTTAAAGGGGTACTCCACTGAAAAACATTTTTTTTTTTTTAAATCAACTGGTGCCAGAAAGTTAAACAGATTTGTACATTACTTCTATTAAAAAATCTTAGTCCTTCCAGTACTTATCAGCTGCTGTATGATCCACAGGAAGTTGTTTTCTTTTTAAATTTCCTTTCTATCTGACCACAGTGCTCTCTGCTGACACCTCTGTCCATTTTAGGAACTGCTCCTACTCTGGACAGTTCTTAAAATGGACAGAGGTGTCAGCAGAGAGCACTGTGGTCAGACAAAGGAAAGTCAAAAAGAAAAGAACTTCCTGTGGAACATATAACAGCTGATAAGTACTGGAAGGATTAAGATTTTTAAATAGAAGTAATTTTACAAATCTGTTTAACTTTCTGGCACCAGTTGATTTAGAAAAAAAAGTTTTCCAGTGGAGTACCCATTTAAAGGGGTTATTTATTGCACATTTACAGTGAGCTACGCTGTTCCTGTAACTCATGGTGCTATGCTGATGATACAAAAAGTGTCATTGACAAATTGTGTAACACAGCCCTCTTAGGGTGTATTCACACATACAGTATCCTGTGCATTTTTTGATGTGCAGGATTTGAAGCTGCAGGTTTGAAATTACTGTAGTTTACATTAAAATCTGCAGCTTCAAATCCTGCAAATCAAGTTTGCGCAGGATACTGCACATGTGAATACACCCTTAGGTGTTTTTTGCTTTCCAACTACCTCCAGGAGCCACTGCCAAGCCAGAGGGGTCGAGGGGCCCTCAGTCTCAAGATAGGTGTGGGCCGAGGAGGCTTAAAGGGGTTGTGCGCTGCCCTGACTTTCGGAGCTCCGCTCACAGCGTCCGGAAGTTCATTACTCCGAACGCTGTGTGCGGGCTTCCGTGTTCGCAGCCGCCGGTCGTGACATCACGACGTCTCGTCCACCCCCTCATGACGTCTCGCCCGCCCCCTCAATGAAAGTCTATGGGAAGGGGGCACGACCGCTGTCACACCCCCTTCCCATAGACTTTGGTAGAGGGGGCGGGCGTGACGTCAGGAGGGGGCGGGCGAGGGGCCGGGCGTGACGTCACGCCCGGCGGCCACGAACACGGAAGCCCGCACACAGCGTTCGGAGTAATGAACTTCCGGACGCTGTGAGCGGAGCTCCGAAAATTAGGGCAGCGCACAACCCCTTTAATCTGCATTTATAAGACATTTATGGCTTATTAGTGGCTATGCAATAATATACCAGATTGGAATACACCTTTTAACAACATATATACGGCAGGTTTCTTATAGAACTTGGGAAAGTGGCAGGCAAAAAAACACATTCAACAATAATGGTGGAAAAAAGGCTCTAAATAAAACTTCTCTGGAAAACCTGAACAATTATGGCAAAGAATAAGTGATAAAAGTAGTGCAGTATTATTAGACATATAAGGGAACATTTCTAATAGTTTTTTTTCCATTGTTGTGGTGTTTGTCACAGTTGCTGTTTAGACACTTTCCATTGAGACTTTTTGATTTTGCTGCTTTTTCTAAAATTGTGAAGCTATACATAGTAGTCTCCTCATAGATATTTACAGAATCCATTTGTAATTTCTCTGTACTAGCTATGTCCACACTACGGAATCTTTGTGCAGAATTCCGATTAGGAGTTCTGCTCGGTGATTCTGTGTGAGTGGCCGCAGCCAAAATCGTTTTCAGTCTGCGCCATCACCATTGACGGTAAAGCAGTCTGTGCATAATTTCGCGGAACGAATGATTCTGCTCATTCATTCTGCGGATCAATTCTCAGCTGCTGAAATTCCACAGTGTGAATGGGTCAGCGAAAGGCCTCTTCACACCAATATTATGGTTCGTACAGCGGAGTTCACAAGTGTCATTTTGCACATGGACATTCTGTAGTGTGAACATACCCTTACAGAGGTATTTTCCTTCTGCTTGTAATGTAAGAATACCTTGCCATATTGAAGCACCATACTTTGGGTCCATGAGAAAGATTCTAAGGGTGTTGTTGTAGAGCAGTGGACCTCCAGCTGTTTCAAAACTACAACTCCCAGCATGCCTGAAGGTCCACAGTTTGGAGACCACTGTTGTAGAGAGTGTCCCTTTCCACAGAGAGAATTATCAACTCCTGTGAATTAGAAAAGTGGAGCCACTAACCATATTTTGGGTTCTAATTTTTTGGAAACCTAATACAGTAATGTGATTGTTTGCTATAGGCAATGTCTCCTCCTTTCCCTGCTTCTAGTTTTGGCCTGTTTATTGCATATGTTGTGGTCTAGTGGGATGTACATTCAGCTCTGACTCAGCTTTTTCCTAGATTCTGCTTCTTTGGGAATTCGAAAAGAAAAGAAAATGTACAACTCCCCCACTCCTTCCCTCTCTTCTCTCATAGGGTAGCCTGTCCCGGTTATAGCTTGTGCCCTCACAATGTAACAAAGAGCTCTTTATCATTTGCCCTGTATCATTGGGTCTAAAGTCAACTTCAGATACTTGGGGTATGAGATGAATATTTCTGGGACTGTATTAAGCTGTTGTTAGGAGTTCAATGGAATGTTTCCTACGTTTGATTCTTGATGCTTCAGCGTTTGTCTTGTGAAAACCTTATATAGGCCCAGATTTATCAAACTGTGTGAGAGAAAAAAATGTGATTTTCTCATAGCAACCAATCACTGTTCAGCTTTCACTTTACCTCAGCTCATTAGCTGAGCTGTGATTGGTTGCTATGAGAAAATCACTCTATTTTTTCTCTCACACAGTTTGATAAATCTTTGCCATTATGGCCCTCATTTACTAAGAGTGTTGTGTAGGTTTCTTTGTGGGTTTTAATTCCCTACAATTTATTTTCCATGGTATTTACTAAGGTTTCCCTACATTTTCCATTTTCCCTACACTTTGCTTTTTTTTACACATGCTCTGATCTGTCTGGTTTTCCTCAGCTCAAATCCTCCACATTTTATGTGGAAACCTTAGTAAATATGTTGGGTTTTTGTGGAAATGTCGGGAACATGCCCCTTTTTGGAGACCACGCCCCATTTTCCAGCCAACCACGCCCTTTTTTTCGGTTTTCTTAGCAAAATGGAGAGTTAAGCAGGGTTTTGTCAATTCTGGCGCGTATTAGTAACTGAGGGCCTATGTGTTTACATTAGGTAGAAGAGGAGTGTTTCTCAACCAGGGTGCCTCCTGGTGTTGCAAAACTACAACTCCCAGCATGCCTGGACAGCCTTTGGCTGTCCAGGCATGCTAGGAGTTGTAGTTTTGCAACATCTGGAGGCACCCTGGTTGGGAAAAACTTATGTAATGACTATAAGGATAAACGTCACATATCATGTACTACATAGCTCCTTTCCATGCACGTTACGCAGATGTCGCCTCTGAGTTTACTGCGGCACAACCTTTTTTGCATTTGTATAAGTGGCTGACTTGGCAACAATAGGAGTACAAATGGCAAGGCTCCGCTCCACTGGATGATGGCCAAGACTGGCAGTCGCTTGCAGGCTTTGGACGTGTTTTCTGGCAGAGGGCAAGTCCCAGCTAGAGCTCGATCCCCTTAAAATAACTTTCTCAAATATCTGACTATTGTGACCCGGAGCTCAGCACATTCTCCGAAGTGTTTGCAAGTATAATCAGAGTGTCAGTCATTGGTTATGTAGCCTGTGGCTCATCTTGTATATTACCATGTTTCTTGTACACTGCAGATTTGTACTATTTCTTAAGAAAAAACAAAGCCACTTATCAGGACTTGTCATTTTACTTTAGAGTGTCATATATCAGTCGTTCACAAATTTTGGTGGGAGCTTTTGAAAGGTTTAACCCCTTAAGGACGCAGGACGTAAATGTACGTCCTGGTGAGGTGGTACTTAACGCACCAGGACGTACATTTACGTCCTAAGCATAACCGCGGGCATCGGAGCGATGCCCGTGTCATGCGCGGCTGATCCCGGCTGCTGATCGCAGCCAGGGACCCGCCGGCAATGGCCGACGCCCGCGATCTCGCGGGCGTCCGCCATTAACCCCTCAGGTGCCGGGATCAATACAGATCCCGGCATCTGCGGCAGTTCGCGATTAAAATGAACGATCGGATCGCCCGCAGCGCTGCTGCGGGGATCCGATCGTTCATAACGCCGCACGGAGGTCCCCTCACCTTCCTCCGTGCGGCTCCCGGCGTCTCCTGCTCTGGTCTGTGATCGAGCAGACCAGAGCAGGAGATGACCGATAATACTGATCTGTTCTATGTCCTATACATAGAACAGATCAGTATTAGCAATCATGGTATTGCTATGAATAGTCCCCTATGGGGACTATTCAAGTGTAAAAAAAATGTAAAAAAATGTAAAAGTAAAAGTAAAAAAAAAGTGAAAAATCCCCTCCCCCAATAAAAAAGTAAAACGTCCGTTTTTTCCTATTTTACCCCCAAAAAGCGTAAAAAACATTTTTTATAGACATATTTGGTATCGCCGCGTGCGAAAATGTCCGAACTATTAAAATAAAATGTTAATGATCCCGTACGGTGAACGGCGTGAACGAAAAAAAATTTAAAAGTCCCAAATTCCTACTTTTTTAATACATTTTATAAAAAAAAAATTATAAAAAATGTATTAAAAGTTTTTTATATACAAGTGTGGTATCAAAAAAAGTACAGATCATGGCGCAAAAAATGAGCCCCCATACCGCCGCTTATACGGAAAAATTAAAAAGTTATAGGTCATCAAAATAAAGGGATTATAAACGTACTAATTTGGTTAAAAAGTTTGTGATTTTTTTTTAAGCGCAACAATAATATAAAAGTATATAATAATGGGTATCATTTTAATCTTATTGACCCTCAGAATAAAGAACACATGTCATTTTTACCAGAAATTGTACGGCGTGAAAACAAAACCTTCCAAAATTAGCAAAATTGCGTTTTTCGTTTTAATTTCCCCACAAAAATAGTGTTTTTTGGTTGCGCCAAACATTTTATGATATAATGAGTGATGTCATTACAAAGGACAACTGGTCGCGCAAAAAAACAAGCCCTCATACTAGTCTGTGGATGAAAATATAAAAGAGTTATGATTTTTAGAAGACGAGGAGGAAAAAATGAAAACGTAAAAATTAAATTGTCTGAGTCCTTAAGGCCAAAATGGGCTGAGTCCTTAAGGGGTTAAGGAAGTGAGTGCTTATATTTCCGTAAAAATATACTTCCCTCAGGTCTTGGGATGTGACTGTTCCTTTTTCATCACCTTGTCTTTACGTTAAATATCGATTTACAGTTTGCCTAGTAATATAGGTAAATATATGGCACATCACTGTCACTTACCAAATCTGCTAAAGTAGTTCATAGTTTATTTATTATCTCCCATTGTCAGATAAAAAACAGGAAGAGTTTTAGCATTAGCCTTTTTCTTCCCCAGCAAAAGTAATAACAAGAAAGAATGCAAAAAAAAGCAAGGACAGCGCCTCGTGTAATCCTGCAGGTACAAAAGGATTAGTGGGGGTCTGAATTATGGACTCTCACCTGTTATAACCCTCAAGGTTATGCGTATCCCCCCCCCCCCCCAATGGCGGGTTATCCAAGGGATTGCAGGCCATAGGAGCTTGACCAGAAACCATGGCACCGGATCCAGTAATAGGTATGAAGAGAAGTGAGAAAAGGAACTCCAAAGATGGCGCTATTCCGGATAAATAGCATAAATAGCTTTCTTAATAGGCAAACCGTACTTTATTATAAAAGACAGTTTACATGTACATCCAAGGTATTGCCTTGGATGTACATGTAAACTGTCTTTTATAATAAAGTACGGTTTGCCTATTAAGAAAGCTATTTATGATATTTATCTGGGATAGCGCCATCTTTGAAGTTCCTTTTTCTCACTTCTCTTCAGCAGAAGTAGGCTATTGACGATAGGAAATAAACTTTGAACTACTTTAGTAGATTTGGTGATTTCCGGGATTTTCTATTTGCATGCACTGGACTCAATCCACCACGAGCATCTTCACCAACAAAAGTTGACATACTAATCATAAAAATGTGTTTTTGACATACTATTATTGACATACTAATAAACAGAAAAAAAAATTTTGACATACTAATAAACATAAAAATTTGTCATTTTTGTAAGCACATTTCTTGTGTTATTGTCCGCAGTAAAATTCTGATTTAGGAAATGGTCGACATCGTTGTTGACAGACTCCCTTGTAATCTAGTGGATCTTTTAGATTCTCTGGGAGGTACCCTTTATGGCATACATTGAACACTTCACAGTCTCTGAAATGCCATCATCTGCAGAATGGCCAAGACAGTAGAAAATTAAACAATAAAGGGAGATTTACCTAAAGGGATTATCCTAAAAATCATAATTTGTCACCTGTCCACAGGGGAGAAGTATTTGGTCAGTCAGGTCCAACCACTGGGGTGCCAACCGATCACGAGAACAGAGGTCTCTTGTTGGCTTGACCATCACTCCATTAACTCCCTAAAGGACTGCTGAAGATTGCAGAGTACAGCACTCCACGTTAACGTTTGGTTCCCCCGCTCTGCCACCCACTGTGGTCCGGACAGAATGGGGTGACCGGCGCCGAAGGTCCACCTACCCATCGGTGGCGGCAGCGGGCGACGATCGACGGGCGGTGATGACGTGCTGCTGGCTCCCTGCTGCAGACCACGGAAGATGGTGAGTTGCCTAGCAACATCTGGAGAGTAGGTAAAAAAGAAGAGCTGCGCTCCTAGTGAAATACTGTGAGTCAGAAGTACAGAAGTGCAATTAGTTGCACCTTACCGTGTGGTGTTGTACTTAGAGTACAACACCTTAGAAGGCATGTAGACTCGCTCGTGAAGCAATGCAGGAGAGGTGGCTGCCTCGGCTTCCTTGCCCGTGACCTCCGGTTACGGTTGTAAATGGAATAAATAAAACTGAAAATTAGGACAATCCGGATGGCGCCTTCCTTTGTAAGAATAGAGCATAAAAATTGCCAACTTGGTCTAAAAGGCAATTTTTATTGATAGAATAAAATAATTTTAAAAAAAATTAAAAAAAGGGTGCTATACAGTGGTCTCTAAACTGTAGCCCTCCAGATGTTGCAAAACTACAACTCCCAGCATGCCTAGACAGCTGTTTGGGCATGCTGGGATTTGCAGTTTTGCAACAGCTGGAGGGCTACAGTTTGGAGATCGCTGCAGTGGTCTCTAAACTGTGGCCCTCCTAGATCTTGCAAAACTGTAAATCCCAGCATACCCTAACAGCAAACAACTGTCTCGGCATGCTGGGAGTTGTAGTTGTGTACCTCCAGCTGTTGCATAACTACATCTCGCAGCATGCCCTTCGGTGATCAGTACATGCTGGGAGTTGTAGTTTTGCAACAGCTGGAGGCACACTGGTTGGAAAATACGAAGTTAGGTAACAGAACCTAACTGAAGGTTTTTCAACCAGTGTGCCTCCAGCTGTTGCAAAACTACAACTCCCAGCATGTACGGTATTTCAGTACATGCTGGGAGTTGTAGTTTTGAAACAGCTGGGGGATTTGCCTCCCCATGGGAGTGTATAGGGTACATTCACACGGGCGGGATTACAGTGAGTTCCCTGCTTCAAGTTTGAGCAAATTTGCCGCAGCGCAAACTCCTAGTGGGAAACTCACAGAAAACCCCCACCAGTGTGAATGTACCCTAAAAACACTACACTAACACATAATAAAGGGTAAAACACTACACATACACCCCCTTACATTGCCCCCCACAATAAAAATGAAAAACATATCGTACGGTAGTGTTTCCAAAACGGAGCCTCCAGCTGTTGCAAGGCAACAACTCCCAGCATTTCCGGACAGCCACTGACTGTCCAGGCATGCTGGGAGTTTAGCAACAGCTGGAGTCACCCTGTTTGGGAATCACTGGTGTAGAATACCCCTATGTCCACCCATATGCAATCCCTAATTTAGTCCTCAAATGTGCATGGCGCTCTCTCACTTCGGAGCCCTGTCGTATTTCAAGGAAACAGTTTAGAGCCACATATGGGGTATTTCCGTACTCGGGAGAAATTGCACTAAAAATTTTGGGGGTCTTTTTCTCCTTTTACCCCTTATGAAAAGGAAAAGTTGGGGGCTACACCAGCCTGTTAGTGTAAACAATAAAAATGTTTACACTAACATGCTGGTGTTGCCCCATACTTTTTATTTTCATAAGAGGTAAAAGGGGAAAAAAAGACCCCCAAAATTTGTAACGCGATTTCTCCTGTGTACGGAAGTACCCCATATGTGGGCGTAAAATGCTCTGCGGATGCACAACAAGGCTCAAGAGTGAGCGTGCACTATGTACATTTGAGGCCTAAATTGGTGATTTGCACAGGGTTGGCTGATTTTACAGCTGTTCTGACATAAACGCAAAAAAATTAATACCTACATGTGACCCCATTTTGGAAACTACACCCCTCGCAGAACATGACAATGGGTATAGTGAGCCTTAACACCCCACAGGTGTTTGACAAATTTTCGTTAAAGTTGGATGGGAAAATGAAAAGAAAAAAAAAATTCCACTAAAATGCTGGTGTTACCCTAAAGTTTTTAATTTTCACAAGGGAAAATAGGATAAAAGCCCCCCAAAATTTGTAACCCCATTTCTTCTGAGTTAGAACATACCCCATATGTGGATGTAAAGTGCTCTGCAGGTGCACTACAATGCTCAGAAGAGAATGAGCGCCATCGGGCTTATGGAGAGAAAATCTATCTAGAATTGAAGGCCACGTTTGTTTTACAAAAGCCCCCATAGTGCCAGGACAATGGACCCCCCCCCCCTCACATGTGACCCCATTTTGGAAACTACACCCCTCATGTAATGTTATAAGGGGTACAGTGAGCATTTACGCCCCACAGGTGTCTGACAGATTTATGGAACAGTGGTCCGTGAAAATGAAAAATATAATTTTTCATTTGCACAGCCCACTGTTGCAAAGATCTGTCAAACGCCAGTGGGGTGTAAATACTCACTGCACCCCTTATTAAATTCTGTGAGGGGTTTAGTTTCCAAAATGGGGTCACATTTGGGGGGTCCACTGTTTTGGCACCACGGGGGCTTAGTAAACGCACATGGGCCCTGACTTCTAGGGATCGACCGATATCGGAATTTTAGGGCCGATACCAATAATCGGTGGAGGTTAGGGCCGATAGCCGATAACTTATACCGATATTCCGGTATAAGTTATCGGCTATTTATCCCCCCGCGGGCGCTTTAAATCAATGCACTGCAGTGGCTTTTGCAGTGCCATAGGCCGCCGCCGCCACCCGCTTCTCTCCCCCTGCCTGTCAGGGGTCCTGAGTCCTATCACCGCCACCGCTCCCCCCACTGCCGCACCACTCCGCGCCCCCTACCGCCGCGTCGCACCCCCCACGCACCGTCCTGGCCCCATTGCCTCCCCCATCCCCAAGGTAATTGCTGATACCGATAATGCCCAAAATCGTGATTATCGGCCAAACCGATAATCGGTCGATCCCTACTGACTTCCATTCCAAACAAGTTCCCTCTCAAAAAGCTCAATGGTGCTCCTTCTCTTCTGAGCATTATAGTGCGCCAGGAGAGCAGTTTACATCCACATATGGTGTTACAAATTTTGGGGGTCATATTCTCCTACTACCCCTTGTAAAAATGTAAAACTTGGGGGTAAAACAGCATTTGAGTGAATAATTTTTTTTTTTCATTTACACATCCAACTTTAACAAAACGTCGTCAAACACCTGTGAAGTGTTAAGGCTCACTGTACCCTTTGTTACATTCCTTGAGGGGTGTGGTTTCCAAAATAGTATGTCTTGTGTGTTTTTTTTTTTTTTGTTTTTTTTCTTGCTGTTCTGGCAGCATAGGGGCTTCCTAAATGCAATATGCCCCCCAAAAACCATTTCAGCAAATTTTGCTTTCCAAAAGCCAAATGTGACTCCTCTTCTGAGCATTGTAGTTCGCCCGCAGAGCATTTTACGCCCTAACATGGGGTATTTCCATACTCAGAAGAGATGGGCTTATAAATTTTTTTTTTTTTTGGGGGGGGGGGGGGGGGGGGCATTTTCTCCCATTACCCTTTGTAAAAATGGTAAATTTGAAAAATAAAACTACACTTTAGTGATTATTTTTTTTTTTTTCATCTACACATCTGACTTTAACGAAAAGTCATCAAACACCTGTGGGGTGTTAAGGCTCACTGGTCCCCTTGGTATGTGCCTTGAGGGGTGTAGTTTCCAAAATGGTATGCCATGTGGGGGTTTTTCTGCTGTTCTGGCACCACAGGGGCTTCCTAAATGCGACATGCCCCCCAAAAACCATTTCAGCAAAATTCACTCTCCAAAATCCCATTGTTGCTCCTTCCCTTCTGAGCCCTCTACTGCGCCCGCCAAACACTTGACATCCACATATGAGGTATTTCCTTACTCAAGAGAAATTGGGCTTTTTCTCCTATTACCCCTTGTAAAAATTCAAAAACTGGCTCTACAAGAACATGTGAGTGTAAAAAATGAAGATTTAGAATTTTCTCCTTCACTTTGCTGCTATTCCTGTGAAACACCTAAAGGGTTAAAACACTTACTGAATGTCACTTTGAATACTTTGAGGGGTGCAGTTTTTATAATGGGGTCATTTAGGGGGTATTTCTAATATGAAGGTCCTTCAAATCCACTTCAAAACTTAACTGGTCCCTGAAAAATTCTGATTTTTAAAATTTTGTGAAAAATTTTAAAATTGCTGCTGAACTTTGAAACCCTCTGATGTCTTCCAAAAGTAAAAACACGTCAACTTTATTAGGAAAATATAAAGTAGACATATTGTATATGTGAATCAGTATATAATTTTTTGGGAATATCCATTTTCCTTACAAGCAGAGAGCTTCAAAGTTAGAAAAATGCTAAATTTTAAATTGTTTAATCAAATTTTGGAATTTTTCACCAAGAAATGATGCAAGTATCAACAAAAATTTACCACTAACATAAAGTAGAATATGTCACGAAAAAACAGTCTCGGAATCAGAATGAAAAGTAAAAGCATCCCAGAGTTATTAATGCTTAAAGTGACAGTGGTCAGATGTGCAAAAAAACACTCTGGTCCTTAAGGTGAAAATGGGCTTGGTCCTTAAGGGGTTAAGAAGCATTTTTCCACCAGCTATGAGCCATCAAAACTTCTGACACCCTTATACAGAGGTCGAGTTGGTGAGTTTAGTGATAGCTGTTGTTTTGGTTATGCAACTTGCACTTCTGTCTGTCGGCACAGCAAGGGTCCGGGAGGTGGGCTCTTCTGGTTAGGTGCTCAGGGCTCCCTATATTATGTGCCCTCCTCCTGGCTATGATTGACAGCTCTAGTGTCCAGTTAGGAGACCACTAGAGCTGTGATTTATATGCAATTGTATGACTTATAACAATATGTAGGTAATAGGAATATAAAAATACTTAGGTCAAGCCGGAACCCTAGTTTGTCGACCCATGTGACGATGATGAGCAGTTACGGATCTCTATATGTGAATTGGTGTTAAGAATGCATGTCGGCTCTGTCTGTGACACTCATTTACAATGAATCTCTGTATCCCAGTTACTTTTAAGGATTGTAAAATATTGTGTTATATAACCTTTGGTCAGTGCTTGATGCTATTGAGTTATGGTGCCCACACAAACATAGCGGCCCAGTGGTGTGCAGCCTTGCGGATTTCACAGCTTTCTACTACTACTTATTATACAAACAAATCAAAGACTAGGCGTTAGCAATAGGCAGCAAATCCGAAATTTCTGAAAATATTAGTCCAGCAGTCACTTCATTCCTGGGACAGAATGAGGATTTATAGCCCAGTTGTCTTCATCCACTAGGAAAGAAAGCTGAACAGGGTTGTAATAAAGAATATGGGGTAAATCCCATGTTACACAGTATGAATGTAGAGCGCTCACTAGCATGAAGGGTTAAGCCAGTGTTTCCTAACCAAGGTGCCTCCAGCGGTTGAAAAACTACAACTTCCAGCATGCCCGGACAGCCGTTGGCTGTCCGGGCATGCTGGTAGTTGTAGTTTTGCAACCACTGGAGGCACCCTGGTTGGGAAACACTGGGTTAAGCGTTAACAAATGGCATTTTCCCAGCTTCTTATCTATATTTTATCTTATGTGGCCAGACCTCCCTTCTCCGCTTAGTGACCTGTCGCACATCCTGTATGCAGTGCTAAATCCTGCTGATTTATATATAGATTCCTGCAGTTGAGCCCTCTGTGTGGTTTGTAAGTGCAGCACGACTGAAACCAACAAAACAATGATTATGACCTTTTCTAAGGCACCTCGCATCTGGTCCCAGATCTGTATATTTGGTTGTTTTTTTTAGTAATTTTAATATAATTGTATAGATTCTAGTTTCTTTTTCAATGCTGATATATGATGATGATCATACTACAACTGAAACTGAAAAAGCAGTCCAGCGGTCTTAAAGTTTGGATGAAACTTCAAATTTTATTTAGTCCATTAAAATGATCCACCAGGTCATAAACAGACAATACAGAACAGCTTGACGTGTTTCGTGGTTGCGCATTTAATCGTAAACTTTTGAGCTGAAAGGGGATCTCCACTGGAAAACATTTTTTTTAAAATAATTTTTAAATAATCTGGTGCCAGAAAGTTAAACAGATTTGTAAATTACTTCTATTTAAAAATCTTAACCCTTCCAGTTCTTATCAGCTGCTGTATTTTCCAGAGGAAGTTCTTTTCTTTTTGAATTTCTTTTCTGTATGACACCTCAGTCTGTCTCTCCCTCACCTGCCTCCGTCCGTCTCCCGGGGTCTTCTGCACTTGTCTGCCTTCCAGCAAACCAGAGCAGAAGATTGCCGATAATACTGATCTTTGCTATGCCCTGAACAGTATTAGCAATCTAATGATTGCTATAAATAGTTCCCTATGGGGGCTAAAAAAGTGTAAAATAAATGTAAAAAAAAGTTTTTAAAAAGAGTAAAAAAAATAAGTGAAAAATCCCCTCCCCCAATAAAGTTTTTAATCACCTTTTTTCCCCATATTAATACATAAAAGCGTAAATGTCCGAACTATAAAAATATAATGTTAGAGGACATCTGTAGTGCAATCTAACTTATCCCCTATCCGATAAGTTAGATTGCGGGGGGTCCGAGTGCTGGGGCACCCCGAGATCTCCTGGATGGGGCCGCAGCAGTATTCTGGATAAGGGAGCATTTCGTCCCCGCATGACGTGGCGGCCGACACGCCCCCTCCATGTACCCCATAGAGATACATGGAGGGGGCGTGTCTGCCGCGGCTTTCTACTGGGGACGAAACTTCACTTCCTGCCGACTGCCGCGGCCCCGTCCAGGAGATCCCGGGGGACGCCAGCACTTGGACCCCCCACGATCTATAACTTATCCCCTATCCTTTGGATAGGGGATAAGTTTTTTTTGCGTTGGAATACTCCTTTAATGATCCCCTACGGCAAACGGCGTAAACGTAAATTATTTTTTTTTAAGTCAAAAAGTCACATATACGCAAATCTGGTACCAAAACAAACTACATGGCGGAAAAAATTAGCCCTCACTAATCACTGAATACAGTAAAATAAGAAAGTTAAAGTTAAATAGGGCAATTTTAAACATAATGATTTTGTGAAATTTTTTTTAGATTAAAAGCAGTACAATAACAGAAAAGTATGTAACCATGGGTATCATTTTAATTGTATTGACCCAGATAATAAAGAAAACTTGTATTTTTTACTGTAAAGTGTACAGCGTGAAAACGAAGCTCCCCAAATTTGTGAAATTATGATTTTCGTTTAAATTTCCTTACACCAAAATAGTTTTTGGGGGTTTACCATACATTTTAGGGTAAAATGAGTGATGTAATTAGAAAGTTCAACTGGTCACGTAAAAAACAAGCCCTCATATGGGTCTGGGAATGGAAATATAAAAGTTATGAATTTTAGAAGGCAATAGAAGGCGAGGAGGAAAAAACTAAAATGCAAAAATAAAATTGGCTGCGTCCTTAAAGGGGTTATCCAGGAAAAAACTTTTTTTTATATATATCAACTGGCTCCAGAAAGTTAAACAGATTTGTAAATTACTTCTATTAAAAAATCTTAATCCTTTCAGTACTTATGAGCTTCTGAAGTTAAGGTTATCTTTCCGGTCTAAGTTCTTTCTGATGAACCGCCCAGTTTAGAAGAGGTTTGCTATGGGGATTTGCTTCTAAACTGGGTGTTTCCCGAGACAGGTGTCATCAGAGAGCACTTAGACAGAAAAGAACAACCTTAACTTCAGAAGGTCATAAGTACTGAAAGGATTAAGATTTTTTAATAGAAGTAATTTACAAATCCGTTTAACTTTCTGGAGCCAGTTGATATATAAAAAAAAGTTTTTTCCTGGATAACCCCTTTAAGGTGAAAATGGGCTGAGTCCTTAAGGGTTTAAACATATATTTTATTCAATTTTCTTAGTAGAAAAACAAATAAACAAACATAACAGTCTCGTCAGTGAGACGAAAAACAGGAAAACGAAGGTAAGGCATACAAGGTCAATCATCTGCCTGTATAAAGGCCTATGGAACAAGTCAGTAAAAGCTTGCTTGATAGCAAACACAAAAATCAAGAGTCACAGAAATATAAAAGTACACTGTCAGTAAAGGTGAAAGTAAAATAAGGTGCAAGCTACCAGCGGTCACTGCGTGGGAAGACGTAAGGCCCCTAATGTATCTCTGAGATCACCCCGACAATACCATTCTTTGTGACTAAAGGGCCTCACTATATCCTCTATTTCCGATTCTGTATATGCACAAGTAATAAACCTCCCATTTATCGAAAAACTTGTCGTCTTGTGCCATTCTGTATCTAACCTATCGACATTGCAAAATAGTTTGAGTTGAGCGAGTAGCATAGTATGGGTAGGGATGGAGGAGGACAACCAGGAGGCAAACAGGCAGCGTAAAGCGACCAGGAGGACTACATGTATTAGTTGAGGTATTTTGGGGAGAGGAGGGGAAAACTGTTCCGGAGGATGAAACTGGTGGAAAAGTAGGGAACGCGGTGTGAAAGGAAGGGTTATATCCCACGTATTGTGTATGTAAGCTAGGACCATGAGCCAGTAATCAACTGTAGAAAGAGAGGTCTACACCCCATGTCAAGTATCCGTTAGTGGAGTAGAGCAATTTGGGAAGGCAGGAGTGGGAAGTATATTGAAGCCATAAAGGGCTATATGGGCCAATTTAAAATAAGTTTCATGCCAACTCTCATTTATGACACTTTTGTGAACCTTATGCCAGCCCTGTAAGATACACTCCAAAATATCTCCATCCAGTTTTCAGGAAAACTTTTTTATGGGCTTGATAGAGAGTGGAGATAGTTAGTTAGTTTACGAGGATTAGAACCTATGAGGTTATCCACCGCGTGTATAGGTGCTTCCTTATCAAGGTTGCGCAGTCTATCTTTACAAAATGAGTAGACCTGATTGAGGGGAAGCAGGTGAGTAGAGAGGAGTTGAAATTTAGTCAGCAGCACAGAAGGACAGAGCCAGCTTTTAGTAGAGCGATTCATAACCTAATGTCCGCTACCCTCTTCCCTCCCAAAGTTCCAGCGTCCTAGAGGGAAGTCCTTGGGGAAAAACTGGCTGTCCTCGGAGGGGGAAATGTTTGGACATCATGAACGGGAGGTGGTGCAATTTGTAAACCTGTTTCCAAGCTACCGCTGTGTCTCTTAACAGAACTGAGTGTTTCACAGACTGGGACAACCTCGCATAAGGCCTTTGCAGTAATGCGGAAAGACGCCATGGAGAGGCCAGAGCACCCTCCAGACTGGTGATAGCAGGGGAGGAAGATTCGTGGATCCAGTCCACTATGAAGCAAAATAGGCATGCAAGATTATAGCCCCTAAGGTTAGGGAAATTATGACCACCTTCCTGTTTACCCAGCATGAGCTTCTTTAGTGCAATGCAAGGCCTTTTACCCGCCCAGATAATTTTCGTAAATGCGGAGTACAGCAGACGGACATCAGCATGATGCAAAAGGAGGGGTATTGTTTGTAGGGGATATAGGAGGCGGGAAAAGCGGACCATTTTGATTAAGTGGCACCGTCCCATAAACGTGGGTGGCAAACCTATCCATTTCCTTAGTTCCGGCTGTATTTTGCTACTTTGATAGTTCAGCCGGTATAATGTGTCGGGTGTTTTACCCACCCTAATGCCTAAGTAGGTGACCGAAGAGGAAGCAATTTTAATTCCAACCCCCGAGACGTGGGGGGAGAAGTGCCCAAGGGAAGTAGTTCTGACTTAGTGACATTTGTCTTGTACCCTGAAAAACTACCGAAAAATATGAGAAAATCGAGAACCCTCTGCAAAGATTGTCCTGGCGCATTCATAAATAGCAGAATGTCATCCGCAAACATAGTCAGCTTAACCGTGTCGTGGCCCACTTTAATGCCCTCATACAGATCGCACGACAATAGGTGTCTAGCTAGCAGCTCTATAGCCAGATCAAAAAGGAGAGGTGAGAACAGACATCCTTGCCTAGTACCCTTGCTTAGTGAAAAGGGGGCAGAGAGAATCCTCGGGGTGCTTATTCTCCCCTTTGGCTTCAGGTACACCCCCCCATTATATATAGTCTCTAAAGGCCCCCCTGATTCCAAAGCGAACCAGTCCCATGGGACATTGTTGAAAGCCTTTTCGGCATCTAAAGCTACAAGAACCGGCTGATCGTCCGGCTGGGGCTGATGCTGTAATCTGTCCAGAACCGTCATCACCGCCCGAATATTCATGGTGGCCTAGCGATTTCTAATAAAGCCCACCTGATGCTGCCCCACCAAAGTCTGCATAAATCAAGATAACACATCCGCTAGAATTTTAGAAAGCAATTTGATATCCTGATTTATCAGGGATATGGGCCAGTAGGATCCAGGGTCACTAGCATCCTTGCCGGGTTTAGGCAAAACCTTGATATAGGCCACCGATGCCTCTTTGGACACCCTTCCCGTGGTCATAAAGACAGAAAAAACATCACGGAGTACAGGGGACAACTGGGGAAGAAGGGCATTATAAAATTCCCACGAGTAGCCGTCAGGCCCCGGGGGTTTGCCATTATGGAGAAAACTGATAGCTGACTGGATTTCCTCCTCGGTCACTGGGGCATTTAAGACATCCCTCTGGTCCGATGTCAAACAGGGTTAATCAAGACCCTTCAGAAAGTCCGCCACTGCAGAGGCATCAGAAGGGGTGTCTTGGTATAATTTAGCATAATAGGTAGCCAGAGATTTATTAACGGAGTATGTAGCATTCCATCTTCGCCCCTTAGTTTAGTCACATGGGCCAGTTGATGGCGGCCCTTCGCCAGGTTCGCTAACAAGCGGCCTGCTTTATTTCCCTGGCGGAAAAGTTCCACTTCGAAATAGGAGAGTCCATCTCTCCAGTCTATCTATCCATAATTCAAAATGAGCTCTGGCTGCCTTCCATGCCTCCTTAGTAGTTAAAGGTAGAGTGGAGAAAGAGGGTATACGCCTGAAGCAGCTATAACATTTGAAATGCGAGGTACGTTTAAGGGAGTTGAGGTAGGACATCAGTTTGCCTCGCATAACAGCTTTGCCTGTTTCGCAGTAGAGAAGAGGGTCTGAACAATGTAGTGTGTTTGCACCACCAACGACCACCCCCGCAATTGGTCTATGAACGACTCATCCCTTGTTAAGAGGGATGGGAAGTGCCATAATATGTCAGTGCCCCTTGGGCAGGTGGGTTGGAGGGAGAGGGTCGCTGGTGAATGATCCGAGATAACCAATTCTCCAATGCTCACAGCCTGTATCCAAGCACCCAAACGAGCACTAACAAGAAAAAGATTGATACGGGACCATGACTGAGGAGCATGGGAAAAATGAGTAAATTCCTTATCGTCTGGGTGGGACACCCTCCAAACGTTTATTAAGTCAACAAGATCTAGCAAAGGGGGAAGCACACAGTCACGTTCGCGGTACCCAAGAAGTCCCCTTCCTATCTACATGAGGGTCTAAAACAGAATTTAAGTCACCCCTTATAACTTTCCAGGGGGAGCTGTTAGACTGAATCTGGTTGGCTAGATTCCCAAAAAAAGAGCAGTTTTCCCCATTAGGCGCATAAACATTATAGATGCTGAATACCTCTCCATTGTGTTCCAACTGAAGGTGGGACACCCTCCCCTCTAAATCTGCTACATGAGAGAGTAACGTAAATGGGAAAGATTTGTGTATTAAAGTTAGAACTCCCGCCTTACCCTCCACAGCTGGTTAACCATAAAAATGCCCGACCCACTGCTTCTGCATCCGAAAGAAATTCTCGCCGGACAAATGGGTCTCTTGCAATAGGACTATATAGGGGTGAGATGTTTTCAAGTAGCGAAGCAAGAGTCTGCGTTTATGAGGTGAGTGGAGATTTTGACATTCCATGTTATAAAATTGGACATAATAGTAGTACAAAGTGGGACCTGTCAGCTAAACAAATAGAGAGGTAGCAGCAGAGCATCGTGCATTGTGTGAAACATAATGGAGCATGTACGGGTCACAAAAATGGCAGAAAAAGAGAACATAGGCACATAGTAAAATAATGTCACCTACAGGCTGCAGAAAACAACAAAAGGAACATAAAAAAAAAAAAAAAAAAAATCTAACATCTCTGGGACCCAGGACATGCCCTAGCATACCGCAGGGCGCGACCAATCTGAGTATGGGACCCCCTTTTTGCGGGTGATAGAGGAGAAATGTCAACCCACACGAACATAGTCGCATCTACTCTCCCCTGCCCCCAGGTCAGTATGGTACTAAGGCAATAGTCCCCAGTCTTATAATGGATAAAATGGAGCAAAAGGGGGCAGACCGACCAAGAAAAAAGGGGGCACCCAGACAAAAGAAAAAGCAAAAACCTGAGAGGATCAGCAGTGAAACGTGGTTTAGTCCCGTAAACTTGACATGGAAGTAACTGGAAGGATGAAAAGGATATTACAGCTGGAAGCGACAATTGGATTTATAGAGGGAGGTGCAGATAGAACAGAAGGCTCTGCGGCATTTCGCCACCTCCACTGAAAAATCTTCGAAAATCAGCAGTCGCATTCCGTTGACCACAAGTGGCTGATACTTGCGTCTGTAAGCCCTCAATATGTCAACTTTGTCGTTAAAGTCCAGGAAACAAAGAATGGCCTGGCGAGGACGGTTCGCCAGTGCTGCAGGCAACAGCTGATCCAATATGGTGTTCTCATTCAACCCTGCAGGGATGAGATAAGCCCAGGGCTTTAGGAACATCATGCTCACAGAAACTTTGCAGGTCCTCTGAAGTAACTGACTCCTTAACGCCCACAATGCGTACATTTATTTCTCCTCGACCTATTTTCTAGGTCTTCCAGTTTCTCACTCATCCATGAAACATCATATTCAGCAGACTGTATGCGCCTCCACAGCGCAGGTATCGCCATTTTCCAATGATGAAATACGATGTTCCACCTCACCAAGGCTGGAATGTTCATTATCTTCTAATTGTAGATTCTGGAGCGCAGATCTGAGAGCTTCCTCCACAATGCACTGCACACTGGGGGAGATTTTTGTGCTACTTCAGCTGTCAGCAGTGTGAAGTCTGGTGACCCTGGCTGTAGTTTACAGGCAGGGCACGGTCCTTAGTGTTGGGGAGGGTCATCTGTCCCTTATGTGAGAGCCCTCACCTGAGGTAGAAGAATGTGCAGGGGCCGAGGGAAGGCTTGGAGCGGCTTCCATCATCTCAGCACCGGCATCAGTGCTCACTCAGGGAGATGAGGCCTCAGGAACAGCGGGAGCAGCAGTGAATGCAGAGCCTGGAGGTGCGGCGGCAATTTTAACAGCGCTGGGTTTCAATGCTGGGAGACTGCGGTCCGCACTGCTTCACAAAACAATCCGTGGTGGGGGCCGCTGTGATGTCAGGGAGGTAAGTGGAGCAGATCTCAGCAGCTACGGGCGGGTAAGATAGCTGGGGGGAATGGGAGCCTCCTTACGGTGCTGCCACCATCATCCGCGCCGGAACCGTAAGTCAAGAATTTTTTATAGAAATCATTTACACATCTGTTTAACTTTCTGACACCAGTTGATTTAAAGAAAAAAAAAAGTTTT
Organism: Hyla sarda; assembly: GCF_029499605.1. Classification (NCBI taxonomy): domain Eukaryota; kingdom Metazoa; phylum Chordata; class Amphibia; order Anura; family Hylidae; genus Hyla; species Hyla sarda. Next base: position 2,327 of record NW_026609916.1, on the reverse strand, counting down.
CCACTGGAGTACCCCTTTAATTAGACTAAATTAAAACTCGAAGTTTTATCTGGTCTTTGACAATGCTGAACTACTTTTTTATTGTTTAATTTCACCATGGCACTTGTAGATATCCGTGCGGTCCCGACCCTCCCCCCTTCAGAGCGGTGAGATGATTATTTGTTTCATGAATCTAAAACTACTTTTTATAGCTCTGTAATAATTCACACATTAAGGTGACTGCATTTTGCATTCTCTATCTGGCTATGGAAGCTGCAATTGAACTATTGAAAATTGAGTCAGCAGGTTTGGTTGGGGCGCACATGTAGCAGTTGTAGTGGCTTTGCTTAAATGCTGCATTCATATCACAATTTTTGTATCCAACCAACATATTATTGAAACTGATGGCCTAAAATAGAATTTTGGATGCATGCACTCCACCATTTGTGAATCTGGCAGCGGAATCCAGCAGGTGAATTTCCAAACTGAAACCACAGCAGACCACGGTATAAAGTTAGAGTCAAAAGCCAGATATGGTGATAAAGCAAGCCGACCAGAGACACTAGCTGACTCTGTTTGGCTCATTAAAATAAATGGGGTATGGCAATGATCTGGCAGGGATACGGCAGCAGGCGGACTTACAACTCTTCCCTGCCGAATTCTTCTGTCCGATGCACAAATCTTGGTGTGTATGTATCCCTAATGGTATGTTTAAAATATACTAATCGGTTTTGTCTATAAATGGTAGCTGTCAGGCGTATGGTAGTACATTTTCACATTTTTTTGTCTGCTTTATGAAAAATAAGAAAATTGTATACAATTTAACAGATTAAAACCAAAGTGATATGGTTTACAGTGAAGATTTTACATACAAAGTAATGTAAAAAAAAAATTATCTGATTTAATTCATTTTAAAATCAGGATAAAAAACCATGGTCATCCACAATTTTCCCCTTGGCAAAAAAATCAGATGAGAATGTAAACTGATCAAAATGTGTGCATGTGTTGGATATGATTTGGCAATAGTCAATGGATACATCTAGATGTACGATTTTCAAGAATAGAATTGTGTGAGTTTGAGGAATGCAAAAATTGTGATGTGAATACAGCCTAAAAAGACCCTATTAATGTGATCTAAAGTTAGTTTAGTTTATGAAGTATGTCTCTAAACACAAATATTCACCATTAAGTTCTGAAAGGGTAGAAACATCTCTTCTTAGAAAGTCAGTCTTTTTGCCCGAGGGATCTACTCTAGCACAAGCATGTGTTTTGCATATTGCATTAGAATTATAGATGCATGTGGTGCAAAGCAATGATGACTACAGCTTGTGCATTTTCTTTGCAGATCTCTGGATGGTAGACTGCAAGTGTCCCATCGGAAAGGATTGCCTCACGTCATATACTGCCGCCTCTGGAGGTGGCCGGACCTGCACAGTCACCACGAGCTCCGGGCAATGGAAATGTGTGAATACGCTTTCAACATGAAGAAGGATGAAGTGTGTGTAAATCCATATCATTATCAGAGAGTGGAGACTCCAGGTATGTGAATATACACTGCAGCCAATGCAATGAGTAGTGTCGATACACAATAAGGGAATTTTATGTAATAGTAATTGACCTTTCAATATCCAAGCAGGCAAAAAAGAGGGTAGGGCTTTTTTTTTTTCTGCTTTTTTTTTAGGTTTTAGTTTTGGTTTATGGATGTTTAGACTATGCCTCTCTAAAGTTTATGAATGCCATTTGAGTCTTCAGAGCTATTTTTCATGTCAAAAGTAAAGGAACCCTGATAGACCCAATAAAAGTGAATGGGTCCATCAGTTTGGATCCGTTCAAAATTGGATGCATCAAAGGGTCATGGCTTCTGGTAAACAGAAGCCAGGAAGCTAGTGTGAATAAGTTGTCTGCTATCTCTCTGCTAAGAGCTGGATAGTTGTTATGGTATTAGACAAATTATATCTTTCCTGGTGCTAATGATGGTTGCTAAATAGTTTTTTTACTCAGCCAAGTGGCAAGGAGGGGGGCTGAGCCACTTTAGTGCCACACCCTGGCATGCCTTCTTACTTGCCCTTACCTCCAAGCCCCTCTTTGATTGATGTAAAAGGGTGGCCTTACGATCAAAAAGGGGTTGGGAGGTGAGGAGTTATGCTAGGTTGTGACATTTTAGCAGCTCAGCCCCACCTCCTTGACTCTTGGCTGAGAAATAAAAAGGCAACTTTATAAGTCTGGCAATCACCATCAGCTCCAGGAAAGGGTCAGTTTGCTTATATGCCCTAATAGCTATCCAACAGTGTCTGCACCTCGTAGCAGCAAATGCAGCTGACCTATTCCCTTTAATTTATATTGGCATA
>NW_026609915.1:0-22403 GCF_029499605.1 Hyla sarda | reverse complement strand
GGCCATCTATACCCCTATTGATGCACCCCATGATTTTATTTGCCTTGGCAGGAGCTACCAGACACTGGTCACTACAGCTAAATTTACTATTAACAAAGACTCCAAAGTCCTTTTCTATGTTAGTCGTCCCAAGTGTTCTCCCATTTAATACATAATCCCAGCCCGTATTTTTCCTCCCCATGTGCATAACCTTACATTTATCAGTGTTGAACCTCATCTGACACTTCTCAGCCTAAACCTCCAACCTATCCAGATCCATTTGTAACAGTTCACTGTCCTCTATTGTGTTTACCGCTTTACAAAGTTTAGTATCATCTGCAAAGATTGCTACTTTACTATTCAACCCCTCTACAAGGTCATTAATAAATATATTAAATAGAATAGGACCCAAGACTGACCCCTGTGGTACCCCACTAGTAACCGTCACCCAATCAAAATAAGTACCATTAATAGCCACCCTCTGTTTCCTATCACTGAGCCAGTTACTTACCGACTTACACACATTCTCCCCCAGCCCAATCCTACTCATTTTATGTACCAACCTTTTATGTGGCACCGTATCAAATGCTTTGGAAAAATCCAGATATACGACATCCAGCGATTGCCCCAGGTCCAGTCTGGAGCTCACCTCCTCATAGAAGCTGATCAGGTTAGTTTGACAGGACCGATCCCTCACAAAGCCATGCTGATATGGAGTCATAAATTTATTTTTATCAAGATATTCCAAAATAGCATCCCTTAGAAAACCCTCAAACAATTTACATACAACGGAGGTTAAACTAACAGGTCTATAATTTGTGGGGTCACCTTTTGACCCCTTTTTAAATATTGGCACCACATTTGCCATGCACCAGTCCTAGGGAATAGTGTTGCTCGCAAATATTCGCAATTCGAATTTTAATGGCGAATATCGCATATTCGCGAATATTGTGAATATAGCACTATATATTCATAATTACGAATATTTGTTTGTTTTTTCCGCATATGCGAAATGTATGCGCATATGCGCATATTCGCGAATATTGAACCCTCCCTTCTTTAATGCTATAGGGAACTATGACTAGCGCATTAAAAAGTGATTTTTTGCCCATTGAAACCAATAGGCCCATTGTGGTCTATGGGGATCTCATGGCATGTAAAACTGTAAGATAAGCAGGACCGTCTTGGCAGCCCAGTGGAATGGGAGATCACCACAGGTTCTAGTTCTGGGGTGGGACACAGTGTTGTGGTTAAACTTTACTTTCCTGGAAAAGTTGCTGAGTTGCCCATAGCAACCAATCAGATTGCTTCTTTTATTTTTCACAAGGCCTCTGCAAAATGAAAGAAGCGATCTGATTGGTTGCTATGGGCAACTGCACAACTCTTCCTCTACACTGGTTTTGATGAATCTCCCCCATAGAGGGAGATTTATCAAAACCTGTCCAGAGGAAAAGTTTCTGAGTTGCCCATAGCAACCAATCAGATTGCTTCCTTCATTATTAAAAAGGCCTCTGAAAAATGAAAGATGCGATCTGATTGGTTGCTATGGGCAATTCAGAAACTTTTCCTCTGGACAGGTTTTGATAAATCTCCCTCTATGGGGGAGATTTATCAAAACCAGTGTAGAGGAAGAGTTGTGCAGTTACCCATAGCAACCAATCAGATTTCTTCTTTCATTTTTGAAAAGGCCTCTGAAAAATGAAGGAAGCAATCTGATTGGTTGCTATTGGCAACTCAGAAACCTTTCCAGGAAAAGTAAAGTTTAACTACAACACTGTAACACTCTGTCCAACCCCGGGACTCGAACCAGAGGTGGTCTCCCATTGCACTGTGCTGCCGAGACAGTCCTGCCTATCTTACTGTTTCACATGCCGTGAGATCTCCATAGACCACAATGGGCCTATTGGTTTCAATGGGCAAAAAATCACAGAGTTAATGCTCTAGTGATAGTTCCATATACCATTAAAGAAGGGAGGGCTCAATATCGGCAAATGTACATTGAGGTACATACCAGCTGTACACAGGATATATACCATAGAAGTGATTATAGCTACATGAAGGAACTCACAGGTCACGTCTTTTCTGATCAGCGTTGTCGTCCTCTTTCCTTTTCTCCCCCATCCGACTCAGACTGCCATGATGTCTCCTTCCAGCCAAAACTTGATCTCTCTTCATCTGCTGAATGAACATCTTAGACTCTGCATGTTTCCAGTGCTCTCCTTAACGCTACACAATCTCCCCATCTATAGGCCTGTAATTATGTCCCCCTTGGTGTCCCACTCATTAAAAGGGCGAGTAGCCAGGTATGTAGGTAGGTCACCGTTTCCCCAACAATGGTGCCTCTAGCTGTTGCAAAACTACAGCTCCCAGGATGCCAAGACAGCCTCTGGCTGTGGAGTCTTAGTTTTGCACCCTGGTTGGGAAACACTGATGTAGGTAGTTAGGTAGTCAGGTACATAGCTAGTAGGGCTGCACGATGTGGGGAAACTGTGCAATTGAGATTATGGACCTATTGTGATTTCGATATAATAAATAAATGGTGAAATCCTCCCATTTCATGTCCAATCTTCCCCTATTTTACATCTATTCCCCCATTTCATGTCCACAGCCCATTTCACATATCTCCCATTTCATTTCTACCCCCCAGTCACATTCTCCCCCCCGTCAATGTCCATTTCATGCCACATTCTCCCCCCATGTCATGTCACATTCTCCCCCATGTCATATTCTCCCCCCATGTCACATTCTCCTCCCCCCATGTCTCATCTCCCGGTAGTTAGGTTGGAAGGTGTGTAGGCAGGTAGTCCCCTCAGATTAGACCCCCCTCCCCCTGTAGGCAGATAGTCCCCTCAGCAAGCAGGTAGCACCCCCAGATTAGACACCCCTCAGTAGGCAGGTAGTACCCCCAGATTACCCCCTTCCCTCCCCCCAGTAGACAGGTAGTACCCCCTGATCAATCCCCCCAGTAGGCAGGTAGTACCCCCATATTAGATCCCCCCAGTAGGCAGGTAGTACCCCCAGATTAGACCCCCCCCAGTAGACAGGTAGTATCCCCAGATGAGACCCCCCCCAATAGACAGGTAGTACCACCATATTAAAGGGGTATTCCAGGATTTTTTTTTATTTGACTATGCTACAGGGGCTGTAAAGTTAGTGTAGTTTACAATTTAGTGTCTGTACCTGTGTGTGACGGTTTTCTCACAATTCTTCTGTGATTTTTACCCCACTATTTATTTTTACCAGCATACAAAATGAATGTTGTCTCGGATTTTTCCCAGCTTGCAATGCGGCCGAGACCTGACTCACTAGTCAGATGATGACAGGTCAAAAAGGAAATACAAGTTCACAAAAAGCTAGCCACAGTGTTATGGTAATCTCATGACATAGCCATTTAGCCCCAAGACAAGCGCAGATCCTTCCTAAGCATGTCCATTACTATCTGCCAGGTACGTACTAAAATCACCTTATGGTGGATAACCCCTTTAACCCCTCCCCCCCCCCCAGTAGACAGGTAGTACCCCCAAATTAACCCCCTCCCCCCAGAAGGCAGGTAGCACCCCCAGATTATCCCCCCCAGTAGGCAGGTAGTACCCCCATATTAACTCCCCCCCCCCCAAGTAGGCAGGTAGTACCCCCAGATTAGACCCCCCATTAGGCAGGTAGTACCCCAAGATAAACCCCCCAGTAGGCAGGTAGTACCCCCAAATTAGACCCCCCCAGTAGGCAGGAAGTACCCCCAGATTAACCAACCCCCAGTAGGCAGGAAAAAGCCCCAGATTAACCACCCCCCAGTAGGCAGGTGGGAGCCCCAGATTAACTCCCCCCCCCCCTAGTAGGCAGGTAGGAGCCCCAGATTTGACCCCCCCAGTAGGTAGGTAGTACCCCCAGATTAGACAGGTAGTACCCCCAGATTAGACAACCCCCCACCCCCGGCTGGTACCTTTGTAGTTGCCGGGAATTCAGGGCAGCACCTTCCTCCAGAAAAGAGCCAGCACAGCTACGCGCGTCGGACGGCCGCCGCGTAATGACGCTCGGTCACATCACACTCTCAGAATACCTAGGGCTGGCATCAGGACGTAGTGACACCAGCCCTTGAATTCTGGGAGTGTGACGTGAGTGAGCACCATTACGCGGCGGGCTGGCCGACGCGTGTAGCTGTGCTGGCTCTTATTTTGGGGCAGAGCAATTACAGGTGAACCGGAGAGTGCCCGGTGTGCCTGATGGCCTGTCTGGCCCTGGATGGGGGGGGGGGGGTGACTCCGTAATGGCACCCCCCATGTGAGTGGCACTCGGCCCCCCCCTTTGGTACGCCACTGTTATGATCACTATTTCCTAGGTATCCTTCTACTTGCATATTAGTTACTCTGTCAGGTCAGTTAATATTAAATCTAGTAGGGTGCCCCCTCTGGTCGGGCCCTGCACCATTTGGGACAGATAATTGTCTTTATATATAGTCAGAAACCTTTTTCCTTTATGAGATTCACAGGGCTCAGTCTCCCAATTTATATCAGGATAGTTAAAGTCCCCCATTATTATTACATCATTTTGATTTGCTGCTTTGCTTATTTGCCTCAGTAATTGATCTTCTGGCTCTTCCATTATGTTTGGTGGCTTATAGCAAACCCCTGTCAGAATTTTTTAATTTTCATCTCCATAGATTTCTACCCATAATGACTCCACATTATCGTTTCCCTCCCGTATATCCTCCCGCAGTGCGGCCTTCAGACTTGATTTCACATAAAGACAAACTCCTCCCCCTTTCCCTTTTGTCCGATCCTTCCTGAATAGACTATAACCCTGTATGTTGACTGCCCAGTCGCAGCTATCGTCCAACCAAGTCTCTGTTATACCCACTATGTCATAATTTTCCTCAGACATTATCAACTCCAGTTCGTCAGTTTTATTGTTCAGACTTCTGGCATTAGTCAACATACAATTCAATGGTGTATGTTTTTTCTTCCTATGAAGCCTATTCCTATTAACTATTCTAACCCCTCCCTCCGCTCCACCCCCAGGTAAATTAATAAGTCCCCCCTCTCTATCTACACTATCTTTCCCCTCTATGTTGTAGGTTCCCTCCCCCCCCCCAGTCCCTAGTTTAAACACTCCTCCACCCTTCAAGCCATCTTCTCCCCAAGCACAGCTGCACCCTCCCCATTGAGGTGAAGCCCGTCCCTACGGTAGAGCCGGTATCCGACAGCGAATTCGGCCCAGTTCTCCATGAACCCAAACCCCTCCTTCCTACACCAGCTTCTGGAAAATGACACAAAATGGCTGAAAATCAAACATATAAAGCTAATGACCAAACATTCTGCCTTTTCCTGTTGGTTATTGGAAATTGGTTGATTTATTCTATGTTCCTAATAGCAGACCTCTCTTTTTACACCTCACTTTTAACTTCATATTCTTAGATTCTAATCCAAGCCGCCCGATGAAGCATATAAATAATCTCAATGATTCACAATATTTTAAGATTAGAAGATGTTCCAAAGTGAATTGCTTGGATGCTTGTGTGTTACTTATTTCCAATGTGAAAATTGGATTTTTGCAAAGCCTGGTTAATTCTCTCTGGGGTGTACTACCAAGGCAGGCACTGTCATAAACATAACCTTTTTTCTTCTTATGATCTATGACTTTGAAATGCATATGAATTGTTTTCTGAATAACAACAAATAAGTGAAATGAGATTTAAAAAAAAAATATGAATCAGTAACTTGGAATAGAAAGCCATTTCTGAACTAAAACTGCAGTTCTTCTCAATGTCTTGAGATTTGTCCCAGAGGCACAAAGTGCCAATTGCACTTAATCGAATTCCACATGGCGCTAGCAGAATAAATTTAACTTGACATATACTATTCCTGTGTGTTCATTCACAATGGAAAGAGAATACAAATTAGAGATTTAAAACTCTGTAAGTACTGTGTTGGTAAAGAACAGAAGAGACCTTGTTAGAACACCAACAAAAGTATTTTTGATGTACTGTTGATCAGAGATTTACACAACATGTACAGATGGGCTTTATTCTTTCAAGCAGATATTCTGGCGGGAAATAGATTTCTGAGAACACTCCATTTATACACATTATAAAGTCCTGAGGCTGAGGGGTTTACACATGAGCCAGTCCTGCAATGTACAGCCCAGTTTTTATGTCATATTTTAGGTCATAGCAGCAAAATAAGTGGCTCAGCTAATAGAACCTATACCAAAACCAAGTGAACTAAAACTATACCGTGTACAAGGAAAAAAAAAGGAGGTACGCTAAAAAGGCGCACACCAAAATCCCAAAAGTAAGTATAAAAAGAATCTTTATTTGAAATACACAAGCTAGACATACATTTAAAACCACTTAAAATGGTTCCAGCTGAACCTACACCACAAGAGGGGAGGCCCTAAAAACCCCCACCGTGGTTGCCTGCCCCAATGGTATTAAAAAATCTGTCTGTAATAACGATAAAGTGCAAGGTGAATGAAAAACCCAAATACGCATACAGACAAGAAAATATAAACTATCATGTACAACTCGACCTACTGATATAATACAACATACACCGTATGACATATACTCTTATCCATAGCAAAAAGTTAATACAAACCCTCATATATGATGGAAGAAGTACCAGAGCAGAAACAGTAATGAATAAAAATGTCGGGCAGGTGCCCCTGTTGGTTGTATTATATCAGTAGGTTGATTTGTACATCATAGTTTATAGGGTTGAGTAGATCATAATTCTTGTTTTGTCTTATTCACTGAAGAACGTTGTGTTGCTGCATCGCCTATATTATTAGTTAGTTTGCAATTACTGTTCTCCTTTTTGACTGCCAAAACGGCGGTCACTAGGCTTTCTCCCATAAAGAACGCAGGAAGTACCTATATGCCCTGGGCATCTGGGACTTGGCTACACAGCACTTAAAGGGGTACTCCGGTGGAAAACTTTTTTTTTTTTTTATTGAACTGATGCCAGAAAGTTAAACAGCTTTGCAAATTACTTCTATTAAAAATCTTAATCCTTCCAGTACTTATTAGCGGCTTTATACTACAGAGGAAATTCTTTTCTTTTTGGATTTATTTTCTGTCACAACTACAGTGCTCTCTGCTGACACCTCAGTCCATGTCAGCAACTGTCCAGAGCAGAAGAAAATCCCCATAGCAAACCTATCCTCCTCTGGACAGTTCCTAAAATGGAAAGAAGTGTCAGTAGAGAGCACTGTGGTCAGACAGAAAAATAAATTAAAAAAGAAAATAATTTCCTCTGTAGTATACAGCAGCTTATAATTACTGGAAGGATTAAACTTGTTTAATAGAAGTAATTAACCAATCTGTTTACCTTTCTGGGATCAGTTGAATTAAAGAAAAAAGTTTTCCACCGGAGTACCCTTTTAACACGGCCACTTATGTTGAAGCATGAAGTTGGCTGTGTAGAGGTAAGTTGTGCTAGCTGCGTATGGCGGCGCCAAATCTATTATCTGTCATGTACACACAGCTGAACATTAGCTGAACGTCATTAATGATAAATTTCCATTAATAGTTCCCCTTTTCAAAGTCATAGTAGAGTCTAAAAAACAACACCTAGAGAACTTTATTGACTCATAGAGTAGAACACGATAGGGCTGATTTGCAACTGCGTTGAGGTTTGTCACTGCATCACACCACTTTAGTAAGTAATTAAACACGGTCTTTGCTGTACTAATGGTACTTTTTAACATTGATTCGGTTTATTCTTTGGTTGGCTACATGTGTTTTGTGTGTATCTACATGCATCTCTTTCCTCCCTCTAGGATCTACTCCTACCTAAACTATACTTTTTTGTACCTACTTGTTATCTAGGTTTACTCATGGTACTTTAGATCTTTTTTGCACATTATACCATATATTAAATGGGATTTTCTTCAAAAACATTTTTTTCAGTGTTTCTAATGGAAAGCAAGTCCGCTACAAGTAACCCTTTGCACCATGCTGAGACTCAAATATATCCAAAAGATTTTATAAAGTGTAATAATAAAAAAAAATACAAATTTGTGTTTTCAGTTTGCATATTGCATAGGTGTTATACCTGGAGAATCTAGTTGTCTATATCCACACTTGTAAATATATATACAAACATTCCTTGTAAGGGGATTTAGGAAAATAACTAAGCCAAATGAAAAACATTTGTAATCTCTTGTGAAATTCTGTTCCAGAAGAACAAAACAAGTAGCAAATTACGCCATTAATTTGTAACAAAAAAAGTTAATTTAGTGATATACATATTTAAATGGGGAAAACAAACAGATATCATCAATTTTCAATGCAGCATAACCTAATTGTGTGCTGTGCGTCTGTGCCTTACAAATGACATTTTAATGAAATAAACCAGAATTGAATTAGTTTTGACTTAGCTGGAGCCAATTTCTGCTTGGGTGAGCTGGTGTAGAACACTCTAAATAATGAATACAATTAGAAAAGTTCCAATATATCTCAGTTCTCCGAGCATTGTGCAGTGCATCAATGCCTTTAAAAATAAACTTGACTGACACTTGATGCACAGATTAAAGGTGAGCTAAAATGAGCCGCATTATATAGCAACAGAAAAGTAATAATCTGCTCCAAGATAAAAGAACAAGAGATGACTGCCAGCTCTTTTCAGACTTTGCCTTTAATACATTGATTATTCTCTACGTGTGAAGTCTGATCATTAAAAAGATACTATTTCAGACTCGGCAAACAAAATCCCACATAATCCATTATTAGTTTTTTATAAGCTGATTTTCTCTTTGAACCCAGTCATTTAGGTAAATGGACACCAGTAGAATGGATCGATGGCAACAAGCCAGAAAAGTAAGACAAGACAGATGCTGCCATAGAGTACAGATGTACGTGTTTGTGTCCAATTAAATAAATATACAAAATATAGATAAGGGCTATGTAAATATTATAAATTCTGATCATAGTGCGGCTAGATAATGGTATTTCTTCCAGAACCTCAAAACAGAAAATAATGGTTCCCTAAAATTGTAAGGTTCCTAATCCTATATAGAGTTACAGATCTTTAAGAGAACCTGTCAGGCGTTTCATATGCAAATCGAGAGAGACCTGTCATGAAGCTCAGCTGTGCTGGGACGGTCCGAATGACTAGTTACCCTATTCCATGTATATGATTCCTCTAAAATATAGCAGCATTCCATAATAAATCATAGTTGTAATTAGGGAACCTTTCAGTGTGTAAATGGAAGCGTATTGCATATATTTAACCTGTTAAGGACCCAGGGCGTACCTGTACGTCATGAGGCCGCTCCCATTCTATAATGGCCACGGCGGGTCGAGCCCGGCCTCTAACAACGGACGGGACCCGTGGCTAACAACGCGCAGCATTGATCGCAGTGCCGCGCGCTATTAACCCTTTAGACGCGGCATTCAAAGTTGAACGCCGCGTCTAAAGTGAAAGTGAAACCATGCCGGTTAGCTCAGGGAGCTGTTCGGGATCGCCGTGGCGAAATAGCGGCATCCTGAACAGCTTACAGGACAGCCGAAGGATCCCTACCTGCCTCCATGCTGTCCGATCGCCGAATGACTGCTCAGTGGCTGAGATCCAGGCATGGGCAGTCAAGCAGCAGAATCATTGATCAGTGGTTTCTTATGAGAAACCACTGATTAATGTAAAAGATCAGCATGTGCAGTGTTATAGGTCCCTATGGGAGCTATAACACTGCAAAAAAAAAAAAGTAAAAAAAAAAAAGTGAATAAAGTTCATTTAACCCCTCCCCTAATAAAAGTTTTCACATAAAAAAAACTGTGTAAATAAACATAAAAATAAACATATGTGGTATCACCGCGTGCGGAAATGTCCGAATTATAAAAACATATCGTTAATTAAACCGCACGGTCAATGGCGTACGCGCAAAAAAATTCCAAGGTCCAAAATAGTGCATTTTTGGTCACTTTTTCTATCATAAAAAAATGAATAAAAAGCGATCAATAAGTCCTATCAATGCAAAAATGTTACCGCTATAAACTTCAGATCACGGCGCAAAAAATGAGCTCTCATACCGCCCCATACGCGCAAAAGTAAAAAAGTTATAGGGGTCAGAAAATGACAATTTTAAACATATAAATTTTCCTGCATGCAGTTATGATGTTTTCCAGAAGTAATACAAAATCAAACCTATATAAGTAGGGTATCATTTTAATTGTATGGACCTACAGAATAAAGAGAAGGTGTCATATTTCCCGAAAAATGTACTGTGTAGAAACGGAAGCCCCCAAAATTTACTAAATGGCTTTTTTTTTTTAAATTTTGACTTGCAATTAATTTATTTTCCGTTTCGCTGTAGATTTTTGGGTAAAATGACTGACATCATTACAAAGTAGAATTGGTGGCACACAAAATAAGCCATCATATGGATTTTTAGGTGCAAAATTGAAAGAGTTATGATTTTTTAAAGGCAAGGAGCAAAAAACGAATATGCAAAAATGGAAAAACCCCGGGTCCTTAAGGGGCTAATATGTAAGTAGTGTGTACAGAACGTTGCACAACACATGTAACAGATGTGTTCAGAATATATCCTTGTGTATGTTGCATAGATCCAATATATAATGATGTATGTGCATCAAGTGTTCTGCATGTGTTCTTTTGTGTGTGCCATGTATGTAGTGGGTTGTCTGACATCTATCCAGTATGTGAATAGTGTGTGCATCATGTTTTAAATATGTGAGGAACATGTGTGTGACTAGTCATGTATTGGAAGAGAAGGAGTCTGGCACTACAGGACTAAGGCTGAGGTTGAACAGACAGCTGGTGTGGATAACACAGGGATCCCCAGAAGTTGATGTAGGACAAGGCGGTGCAAAAATCCGTGGAGATGCAGAAACAAATGTAACAAAGAAAACAAGGACTGCACTCGCCGTCCATACAGTGTTTATTGGAAGTCGTCAGGCATAGCGAGCTGGTACAAGAGCGGAGGCGGGGGACGTAACTGGGACAGGCTGTTTCACACTTAGTTGTGCTTTTTCAAGCCGGTATACCAGCTTGAAGAAGCACAACTAAGTGTGAAACAGCCTGTCCCAGTTACGTCCCCCGCCTCCACTCTTGTACCAGCTCGCTATGCCTGACGACTTCCAATAAGCACTGTATGGACGGCGAGTGCAGTCCTTGTTTTCTTTGTTACATTTGTGTGTGACTAGTGCCCAATCTCTGAGTGCCATGTGTGTACAAATAGTAAATGTAATGAAAGGCGGTGTGCCCAGATCCACTTCTTCTATAAGGGCCCTTTGTTGTCAGTGTCTGCTGCAGCTTTTTATGAGTTTCCTGTTTTAATACTCGTAAGGGCTTATGCACAAAGCAAAGATGTGTGCGCAGGTCTTGTATGGCTGAACATGGACTTGAATACTGTAAAACAGACCCATATGATATTTCTGTACAGTGCCAAATTAGAGATCTTCTCCCCTAGAAGGAATGTTTTTTTCACGGTTTATTTGCATGGAATCAATTAAAGTCTGTGTGCCTCTGAAGCTTGCTGAGGTACCGAATGTGCCCTTTTCAGGCTGTGGGCTCTTTATTCATTCTTAACCTCAGTTAGGTTTGGTCTGGATAGGATCTCTTAACAATACTATTGTAAAGTGTCTCTGAATTGGTGTTATATACCCAGCAAGTCTTGCTGTCAGATAATTCATTGGGTTTCTGTCAGGGTAATAAGTAGGACGGTTTCTGAGCTTAGGGTTATATTTTCCTGTGTTCTTCGTTGCATCATGCATTGCAGTGACAACACCCAGTCCTATCAGCAGGCTTGGTCAGCCTATTACATCATCCACGCCCATCCCAGGTGCACATACAATGGGGCAAAAAAGTATTTAGTCAGCCACCAATTGTGCAAGTTCTCTAACTTTAAAACATGAGAGAGGCCAATAATTTTCATCATAGGTATACCTCAACTATGAGAGATAGAATGAGAAAAAAAAAACATAAAATTACATTGTCTGACTTTTAAAGAATTTATTTGCAAATTATGGTGGAAAATAAGTATTTGATCACCTACAAACAAGCAAGATTTCTGGCTCTCGCAGACCTGTACCTTCTTCTTTAAGAGTCTCCTCTGTCCTCCACTTGTTAACTGTATTAGTGGCCCCTGTTTGAACTTGTTATCAGTATAAAAGACACCTGTTCACAACCTCAAACAGTCACACTCCAAACTCCCCTATGGCCAAGACCAAAGAGCTGTTGAAGGACACCAGAAACAAAATTGAAGATCTCCACCAGGATGGGAAGACTGAATCTGCAATAGGCAAGCAGCTTGGTCTGAAGAAATCAACGGTGGGAACAATTATTAGAAAATGGAAGACATACAAGACGACTGATAATCTCCTTCAATCTGGGGCTCCACGTAAGATCTCAACCCGTGGTGTCAAAATGATCACAAGAACGGTGAGCAAAAATCCCAGAACCACATGGTGGGACCTAGTGAATGACCTGCAGAGAGCTGGGACCAAAGTAACAAAGGCTACCATCAGTAACACACTACGCTGCCAGGAACTCAAATCATGCAGTGCCAGACGTGTCCCCCTGCTTAAGCCAGTACATGCCCGAGCCTGTCTGAAATTTGCTAGAGAGCATTTGGATGATCCAGAAGAGGATTAGGAGAATGTCATATGTTCAGATGAAACCAAAGTAGAACTTTTTGGTAAAAACTCAACTCGTCATGTTTGGAGGAGAAAGATTGCTGAGTTGCAGTCAAAGAACACCATACCTACTATGAAGCATGGGGGTGGAAACATCATGCTTTGAGGCTGTTTTTCTTCTAAGGGACCAGAACAACTGATCCGTGGAAAGGAAAGAATGAATGGGGCCATGTATTGTGAGATTTTGAGTGAAAACCTCCTTCAATCAGCAAGGGCATTGAAGATAAAATGTGGCTGGGTCTTTCAGCATGACAATGATTCCAAGCACACCACCCGGGCAACGAAGAAATGGCTTTGTAAGAATAATTTCAAGGTCCTTGAGTGGCCTAGCCAGACTCCAGATCTCAACCCCATAGAAAACCTTTGGAGGGAGTTTAAAGTCCATGTTGCCCAGCGACAGCCCAAAAACATCACTGCTCTAGAGGAGATCTGCATGAAGGAATGGGCCAAAATACTAGCAACAGTGTGTGAAAACCTTGTGAAGACTTACAGATAACATTTGACCTCTGTCATTGCCAACAAAGGGTATATAACAAAGTATTGAGATGAACTTTTGTTATTGACAAATATTTATTTTCCACCATAATTTGCAAATAAATTATTTAAAAATCAGACAATGTGATTTTATGGATTTTTTTCTCATTATGTCTCTCATAGTTGAGGCATACCTATGATGAAAATTACAGGCCTCTCTCATCTTTTTAAGTGGAAGAACTTGCACAATTGGGGGCTGGCTAAATACTTTTTTGTCCCACTGTAAATACCTTGCTAGTCTGCTCAGGCTAGCTTTTACACTGCTCCTGTTTTTTTTCTATTCTATGTATTCTGATCTCTGCTTCCTCTATGATAATTGTTTGCTAAGTGATTTGGTACTTATGCTGCTAGCTCGGTTTTAGCCCGGCTTATTAGACTACTCTATTTCTGTTTTTCTGTGTATCCCCTGTGTTTTGTATTTTGCTCTGTGCCTGTTTACTTTTTGGGTCTTGGCCTGTCTTGCTGACTTCTGTACAGTTTTGCTTATTGTTTTTTATGGGACTATTGTCTAGTTGTGGATCCGTTGTCCAATGCGGATACACAAGCAGGCAATGAAAGTGGTTCTGGGTGAGAGGAGGGTTGCACTATTGCCTGCCCTACGTGGCATTCATTCTATATATTTCTTTGGGTGTGTTTATGAGTTTTCATCTGGTTTTTTAGTGATCTTCAGCTCTTGTGATCCAGCACCCTTGTCCACCCCTCTAGCCATCTTCACATTAAGAAAATAAATTATAATATATCATTTTTCTAGTAGGGCTAAATGTTTCATTTTCATCTGGCTATAAACATAGTTAACAATTTATTGTGCAAATAGCTGGGGACCACGGGGACGGAAGATCGTGATGTCACGACTCCGCCCCCATGTGACATCACACCCACCCCCCTCAATGCAAGTCAGTAAAATAGGTTTTGGCCACTCCTACTACAGAAGCTACTTCTTTGTTCCACCACTGGAGACTGCAAGAAGGGGGGATGTTTACTAAATGGTTTATTAGGGTGTAAAAACACTTATTATTTTCCATGTCCATTACAGTATTTCTAGGCGTATTTCATTTGTAAAAATGCAGATGTAAAATTGTGGAAAAAATTAGTTTTTAACATTAATTTAAACTAATGTAAGTTTAGGGGAAGTGGTTGTCTGTGTGGGGTTTATTTACTAACAGTGGAGTGTAGGTTTCTTTGTGGGTTTTGATTTCCTACTGGTATTTTCCCAAGGTATTTACTAAGGTTTCCCTACATTTTGCACTTTTCCCTACATTTTGCTTTTTTTTACACATGTTCTGATCTGTTGAGTTTTACCTCAGCTCAAATCCACCACATTTTCTGTGGAAACCTTAGTAAATATGTTGGGATTTTTCAAAACGGTCAGGGCCACGCCCCTTTTATCAGGACCATGCCCACGGGATAAAATGGAGGGTTTTGGTTTTTTGGGTCGCAAATTGTGTCGCAAGGGACGTGCGACACAATTTGGGCGCAAAAGCCGTCAAAAAAGAGTCGGGATCACGTTAGTAAATAAACCCCAGTATGTAAAACAACTGACATATATACATGACATTTTATATTTGTGTAAATATGTGACATCTTTTACATGTCAGTTTTTTATTAAATTGTAAAAGTAAAATTCCCTAGAGTAACCATTTTTATTTTCATATATATTATCTATATTTATTGCTTTGATCTTTTGTAAATTAATGCAGGTTTTGAATGCTTTTTTGTTGTTGTTGATGGAACTGTGATCCTGTTGTATCCATGTGGTATTATCAGAAATGTGCACACTCAAAAATCAATGTCAATAACTTCTTTACTTGCGGATTCATTTAAGATAAGACACTAAGGTCTGCAGGAAGGTTGACCTTCACTAGTGCGTAGAAAATCACTTGTCAGTGTTCAGTCATCTCATACTTGAAGACATGGGCTGTACTTCCTCGTGCAAGTTAAGCTTCCTGGATATGAGATAAATCCATTATATGTAGTCTGGTTTTACATGCTGATCCAATGCTTTCACATTTACATGTTTTTTATTGTATAAAAATAGAAGTATAATATACAAAAAAAAGAACTTTATGTATTATGTATTAGTGTCTACCAACAACTATAAGGGATTCAAAGGTTTAAGTCATACAAGGGTCCCGATTGCTAAGGGATACGAAAATCAACATAGCAGGAAAGCAGTGACAATAATGGCATGTGACATTTTGGGGGCCTAGAGGTGCTGGACATTTGAGCTGTCAGGCAGCTCCTTATCTAAGTGCTCTATTGAAATAACCACAATCAATCATTACAGATTATATTGTTACTGTTAGGCTATATTAAGGTACTTTTACTGTTATTTAGGCTTGGTATAGCTAAACTGCTAAGGCAAAAGAAGACAGTAATGTAAAAAAATAAGAATCAAACAATATTAAAACCACATTTAAAAAAATATTACAAATACATTTTAATTAAATATATTAAAGATGCTTGGCATAAAAAATGACAGTGTTAAAATCAGTTTGTTTTGCTTTTAAATAAAAAAAATATATATATATTTTTCATATATCAATGTTTACAATTCCAATGTATTGCAAAGTGAGTGTACAGATGATCGATCACAAGGGCTCAACCAAATATAGGGAAGCACATGGTTATGTTATTAGGGGGACTCCTGTTCCCATTTATACAGGTGAAACTCAAAAAATAGAAAATCGTGCAAAAGTTCATTGTATTTCATTAATGCAACTTAAAAGGAAAGGAAGCATGAAGTGCTCCAAGATCTCCTGCTAGACGGATGCATTGACCCTGGATTTAATGAAACACAGTGACTAACACCAGCAGATGACATGGCTCCCCAAATCCTAGTAATTGGGGGCTTTGGGGTTTTCATGAGCTGTAAACCATAATCATCACAATTATGACAAATCACGGCTTGAACTATCTTGCTTTGCATGTAATGAGTCTCTCTCATATATTAGTTTCACCTTTTAAGTTGCATTACTGAAATAAATAAACTTTGCACAATATTCTAATTTTTTCGAGTTTCATCTGTATATGACAATGCAGTAATTTTTTGGTTGTATGTGGTTAAATCCTCCTTTGTAGAGAATGTAGTCTATGGCTTCACATTAGCATTATGTTATTATCAATATTACTTTCTTAATTGACAACAGCAAACAGGGCTGTGGGGGATTTCAGAAGCCCTACAGACCCATCACCATCTATGGATGCTGTTATAACAGCCTACTGCCTGAATGCCATTCACAGACTATAGACTGCCATAAAACGTACCATTGCTCTGTGTTAATGGTGCATTGTATCACATTGCGTATGACTCATACAAGCTTTATTTTTTATTACATGATGGAAAATCGTCCATAACCGCACAGATTGAATACCTGTTTACCTCCCCATATCATTTATGGTGTACAATGGTTCCCATGTGCAGGATCCTGAAAGTTTTTATTGCTAATTGAAATAGTTTCTCAATTTTAGAAATGACAACAATCAAGTTGTGGAATGAGAGGAAACGTTCCCTATTTATCCTGACGCTTCACACTCTATCAAGTGGTTTTCGCTATTGTTTAGGATAATAATTCCCAATAGGCATCTTCTTCTGATCCTGTCCTCAGAATGCTGTGGTTGAGCCCCACTTATCTCGGTGACATTGGAAAGCCATACATATCAGTAAACACAACACTTCTCAGGTTTATCAGGCTTGTAAAACAATTAGAACCCATCAGTAAAAAGATTTGATCTAGAGGAGTGTTTTCAGTGGGATTAGTAAATTTTTGCTCAGTTTTTTCCATTGGATGAACAATGGAAAAGTAATTGGATCTTTCAAGTGAAGCCAATTACATTGCTAAATTGGTTGCCTACATTTATTTATATGAAGGCCAACAGTATGGTGTTTCCAGTCCCTGAGTTCCTTTTAATAGTTTTCCTAATAGAAATCATTACGTAATTGCTGCCAAGAACAGGACCTGCAAAATGTATTTATCTCAACTTGACCCTGATTAGATAAGGAAGTCTCCCTTGCATTGATAATAGCCTGGAAGCAATCTCTTATTCTTCCATTTAATAGAAGCCTTCTATCCCTGTTTGGTCATGGCATACCAATAATATGTGTTTGTGTGCTTTTAACCGATAATTGTTACAGATTGGGAGTGAGATTTATCATTGTGCATTACTGTACTGATGTTCATAGAAAAGATTGGAGGTCCAGCGCGGGATTACGTGCAAATAAAAGTAGATATTTATTCTTGATTCAAGCCATAGGACAGCAGGATACAATTTAATGTGATTCAGACGGAAAAAACAGCCTTATGAGTGAGGCTGTTTTTTCCGGCTGAAACGCGTTACATTGTATCCTGCTGTCCTATGGCTTGAATCAAGACTAAATATCTACTTTTATTTGCACGTTATCCTGCACTGGACCTCCAATCTTTACTATTGCTATTCTCGTGTTGGTTCACACGGTACCGTGCGACAGGCGTCTGGCAAAGAAGGTGAGCTGGGCTACCATCTATTCTTCTGTAATGATGTTTGGACATTGGGGATATTTAAAAATGGTTCTTTCTTCAACAAAGATGAGCATTGCAGAATTGTTTACATACTGGGTTTAGTTTCTACAGTAGGTAAATGATTATTTTTATAGGATCTACCAAGTTGAGTAGAATTCCACATTTAGCCACCCTGGAACAATATATCAGACATAAACGGCAATTCTACAGTATAACACATGTATCATGAAATAACAAGGCTGGGATCACACACAGTATTCTGGGCTTTATTTTGGTCCTCATTTTGGTCAGTAGTTTCACTAAAACCAAGAGTTAAATCGACACTAGCAAAACCAGCCAGCTTTTTCTGTGTTTTGTACCTACTTGTGGTTTTGGTAAAAAAAAAATACTAATCAAAATAAAGATCAAAGTGAGGCCCAAAATATTGAGTGTGAAGCCAGCCTATGACAGAGAACTTATGTGGCTTATGCATGTCTGCTCTGCTCCATAGACATAATACAAATGACCTATAAGAGAAGCTTGTGTTCTGTTGACGCACTGACACAACAATGGATTTTTTTTTTGTTCACAAATCCCATTTTCATATAGTCTGCTAAGAATTTTTCCGTTCATAGAGAGAATATAACATGATGGAAGACAACTTATTAGACAGCAAGACTAGAACAGTTAGAAGGACAGTTTCAGTGGGTATGATGTAATGCTTCATTTCTCCTGTGGTGGCACTATAGAGGAACAGGCTCCTCTACTTACCACAGATGATCACTGGGGATTTTAGCAAACAGGGATTTTTGGAAGAGGACAAACCATTTAAATTCCTTTGAGCCCTGCAAGCAGATGAGTGGTATGCATCAATTTTTTTTGAAGGGGTAGGATAGGAGATAAGATGTTTACAGCGGAGTACCCCTTTAAAGCTGTTACTGTTAATTATATAAACATCAAGACATGTAAAAAGTTTGATCACTGCAAGCACATAGACTATAATGGGGCATATCCATCTGATCTGGGGAATGAAGCACGTTACCGTTACCCGGTCATAATTCACGAATGGACTTGGACCCAGTGCATTTTAACTGTCTGGACAGCATGTGTCACGATTCGGCTGGCTGGAGGTGGATCCTCTGTGCCAGAGAGGGATTGGCGTGGACCGTGTTGGTGGACCGGTTCTAAGTTGCTACTGGTATTCACCAGAGCCCGCCGCAAAGCGGGATGGTCTTGCAGCGGCGGTAGCAACCAGGTCGTATCCACCAGCAACGGCTCAACCTCTCTGACTGCTGAAGATAGGCGCGGTACAAGGGAGTAGACAAGAGCAAGGTCGGACGTAGCAGAAGGTCAGGGCAGGCAGCAAGGATCGTAGTCAGGGGCAACGGCAGGAGGTCTGGAACACAGGCTAGGAACACACAAGGAAACGCTTTCACTGGCACAATGGCAACAAGATCCGGCGAGGGAGTGCAGGGGAAGTGAGGTATAAGTAGGGAGTGCACAGGTGAGAATACTGATTAGGCCTGCTGCGCCAATCAGTGGCGCAGCGGCCCTTTAAATGGCAGAGACCCGGCGCGCGCGCGCCCTAAGGAGCGGGGCCGCGCGCGCCGGGACAACACAGACGGGGAACGGGTCAGGTACGGGAGCCGAGATGCGCATCGCGAGCGGGCGCGTCCCGCATAGCGAATCGCATCCCGGCTGGGAGTAATATCGCAGCGCACCCGGTCAGCAGGTCTGACCGGGGCGCTGCGAATGAGAGAACGCTGCGAGCGCTCCGGGGAGGAGCGGGGACCCGGAGCGCTCGGCGTAACAGCATGTCAAATGTTTGTATAAAATAAAGTGTTACTTAAAGGTATTTCTAATAGTAATTATGCATTAAAGGGGTATTCCAGGAAAAAAAATTTATATCAACTGGCTCCAGAAAGTTAAACAGATTTGGAGCAAGTTGATATATAAAAAAAATTTTCCTAGATAGCCCCTTTAATGTATTACTCGTATTACTATTTTAAAATACATTTGGCAGAGTAAAAACATAGAGTGTCTTTGTACTTTCAACACATTTTATGACAAATGACTCTATAGTAATGTAATATAGATGGCAGCAGTGTTATAAATAAGCACTTAAAGGGGTTGTGCGCTGCCCTGACTTTCGGAGCTCTGCTCACAGCGTCCGGAAGTTTATTACTCCGAACGCTGTGTGCAGGCTTCCGTGTTCACGGCCGCCGGGTGTGACGTCATGCCCAGCCCCTTGCGACGTCTCGCTCGCCCCCTCAACGAAAGTCTATGGGAAGGGGGCGCGACCGCTGTCACTCCCCCTTCCCTTAGACTTTGGTAGAGGGGGCGGACGAGACGTCGCGTGGGGCCGGGCATGACGTCACGCCTGGCGGCCGCGAACACAGAAGCCCGCACACAGCGTTCGGAGTAATGAACTTCCGGATGCTGTGAGCGGAGCTCCGAAAGTCAGGGCAGCGCACAACCCCTTTAAAAATTACAAAACTGTTATGATTGTCTCTAATTTTGATTATCTTTTAAAATGTCTGCATAGGGCTGTATTAGATCCATGTGGTGGTTCTTACTTTGATGAGAATGGGATCCAGAAGAAGCACTGGACTTGGTGGGATTTTAGCCGGCACGTGCACGCTCCCCCTTTCCAACCAATCACATTAATGATCAATTCCAATGTTGAAGTTAAAATCATAAAACAGGATCAAGTCTATCTGTCATTTTCAAAAGACAAAGAGAAAGTTACCTACAACGTTGGGGCTAAACTTTTGGTAAGTCATTTCTCACTTTCTTCAGCCTGGACTAAGCCTCGTAAAATGTTTGTTATCAGTGTTAATATTAGTGGATTTTGTATGCAGAAGACTGCCAATGTTAAAACTCAAACAGAAGACAGAATGGCTTTCCCCAAGCATTCCAAAAATTCTCCCTTTCTTAGAGTTGCAACAGGATTGCATCAAGGGGGCGTGGCCATGAAATCACAAGTCTCCGCCCTGCAATGCCAGACATCCGTCACAAAGTGAAGTTTTCTTGGTGCACTGGATGTCTGGGGTGGCGGGACCCCCGTGATCAGACATCTTATCCCCTATCCTTTGGATAGGGGATAGGATGTCTAGGGGCGGAGTACCCCTTTAAAAACTCCAAACAGTAAATTACAGTTTTATATCCCTGTGATGGCATGAAAAAAAGTGCAAGATGCATATTAACTAGCAACATTTTTTGCAGTGGAAAGATCCCGAAATAGCTTTCAAAATGAAGTGGAGCACTGGTGAGACTGAGCTTTATTGTTCTTCTAAAAAACTTGAAATCTTCCGCCTTCTAAACAAAATCCGCAAACTAGTGAAAATCTCAGCTACGTCTAAAGACAGAGAAGTAATGGTCCAAGAATACATTTCCCAGCTGCAGAAATCTTTAAACTCCATTATTACACTCACCAACAGGCAGGAGAATATGTCCAATGTTCTCAAAACAAAGGGAATACAAGACTGTGTGAAGTAGAAGCCTTATCCCCACGCCAAATGCACCTTGTCCTCTGAAACTGAAATGCATGAAGGTGAAGAAAATGAGACAACAAACAGCAGGAACAAGCCAAAATAAAATCCTTGCACCATGAGACATACAATGGGAAGTAATACCTAGTTAAATCTACTGATCAGTAGTGTTGCTCGCGAATATTCGCAATTCGAATATTATTCGCGAATATCGCGAATATAGCGCTGTATATTCGTAATTACGAATATTCGTTTTTTTTTTTTTTTCTTCACAGTACACATCACAGTGATCACCCCTCTCTGCTTCCAGCTTGTGTGGTGTAAAGAAGGCTGTAATACTACTGTGTGAGACAGGCGTGTGAAAATTCGCATATGCGAAAATTAGCATATGCTAATTTTCGCATACGCGTATTTCCGCACACGCGAAAATAAAACAAGAATATAACGAATATGCGAATATTCGCGAATATATGACGAATATTCGTCCATATATTCGCGAATATTCGCGA
Source organism: Hyla sarda (assembly GCF_029499605.1). NCBI lineage: Eukaryota > Metazoa > Chordata > Amphibia > Anura > Hylidae > Hyla > Hyla sarda. Next base: position 766 of record NW_026609915.1, on the reverse strand, counting down.
ATTCGAATATGGCCTATGCCGCTCAACACTACTGATCAGCATAAAATGAGTCCATTGGGCCCTCATAGTACAGCTTGAAACAGGGCTCATTCCCCGGTGGCTGACCTTAGCTGCAATAAGTTTAAGAAAGGGACAGTTTGTGTGGTGGTTTTAAGTCTTTATGTTATCTTTTGAGTCCATTCCATTCCTATGTTTATTGTCCTCTGGTCCTTACATTTCATTGTTCCCTGTGTGTTCAATTCTCCTACTCACTGAATCCCCTCCGAGTTGCTTTGCTCCATAACAGGTGCTACCTGAACTACAAGTCATTGGCTCCCCCCTTGACTGATAGATCTATCCATGTTTGGGTATAGGAAGAGTTCTATCGGTCAAGCTGGCAGGGCAGGGAGAAGCCACTGGGGGCCACCTGGATGACTTGTGATTTAGGTTCCCTTTAAAATGTATGCCTACTGTATGATAAATGTAGAAGTTACTATAAACCTACATAGGTTAAATCTATATATTATAACTGTATATTACTATAAATATCACTGAAATGACCTGGGATCAAATTTTATCAATGATTAATGTTGTTTTTAGTGTTTATTAGTAATGTTTTTTTGGGTATTCATTATTTACTAACATTTGTGTGGTATGTTACCATAGATACAGTACATGACTGTATACATGACTATTGCTTTGTTAACCTGCACAAATGGGTTATCCAGGGTTTTATTAACTTCTCACTATTGTGCCTGTGATGCCAAGTTATGTCTTAAGTGTTTTA
>NW_026609914.1:0-22448 GCF_029499605.1 Hyla sarda | reverse complement strand
TTATGCGAAGTCTGTGTGGAGAAAAATGTCTGGTCTAATTAAAAATCTTACTGGAATTGAAATCTTATCCTTTAATATGATGATGTTTGGTTTGTGTGCAGTGGAGAGAGAGAAGGCAAGAGTGTTATGGTTCATAGTAAATTGTGTAAAAGAGGTTCTGTGGGATGTAAGGAATATTAGGATTTTCAATCAAACTGAAGTAAGTGTGAAGGAGTGTCTGGGCATGATCCGTGGTAAAATTTACCTTTACGTATTATGTGATAGGAAAAACTATGGTTCTGATGATGCAGAGGGGATCTGGAAACACAAAAAATGGAAGTACTGGTTATGATTGTATTCTTATTTGTCTTTCTTTTTCTTTTCTTACAGATTATATCCTGATATGAAGGGACAGTTGGAGGGACAGAATCCGCTGCAATTTATTTTTTCTGAGGGAAAGTCATGAAGGGAAAGCTTTTTGTTATATGTACATGTAAAGACATGATTCCTGTATATATTGTATATGTCAAATATGTGTTATTCATGTGTTTTCAGATGAATATGTAATTTTTTGAATGATTTACTTGGTTATGTATTGTATATTTCCTTTTCAATAAAAAAAAAAAAAAAAAATCTGTTCTTATCAGTTTAATATCTGATACGTCCCCTATCTGGGGACCATATATTAAATGGATTTTTGAGAACGGGGGCCGATTTCGAAGCTTGCTTCCGTCGCCCTATGCATTGACCCGATATGGCAGTATCTTCGGGTACAGTGCACCACCCCCTTACAGGGTTAAAAAGAAAGATTCCTACTTTCATTGCTACCTGCTTGCTGGCTAGCCAGCTAGCCAGCCCTGTGGGCCTTGCTGCTGCTGCTGCTGCTGCTGCAGCCAAAAAACAAAAGGTGGTGCTGCTGCTGCTTCTGCTGCTTCTGCTTGTGTCTGGCCGCTGTTGGAGCGTCCAGGCACAGGACTTCTGCTGCTGCTGACTAAATGGCCTCCTTAATTGGATCATTTGAGTAGCCAGCACACCTGTGCAGGTAGGGCATGACATGATAGGCAGCTGCCTTGATAGCGGGTGGGTGCTGAATGTTCCTAATTGACAAAATAAGATTAATGCTTATGAAGAAATATAAAATCTCATCCCTTCCCCAATATCGCGCCACACCCCTACCCCTTAATTCCCTGGTTGAACTTGATGGACATATGTCTTTTTTCGACCGTACTAACTATGTAACTATGTAACATAACATGGGGGGGTCTCCTGGCTGTTCACACAGGTGTGTCATTGCTGTACATTGACCATGCATTGCTTCTGTGGTATTGCAAAGGCAAAGACAAATGCTTCCAGCCATCCATTGCACTAATGGATTGGTCATCAGCTGGCTGTCTATGTCCCGCATCAATATAGACCAAAGTACAGAGGGTTAGGCTATGCTATAGTGCACCTACCTGATGCATCAGAAGGTGCGAGGCCCTTGCTAAATTCTGTGCACAGACTTTGAGATCTATGCTTTAGACTGTATCTAAACCTGCTCCAACATGGACTGACATTCTGGCCTACTTTCAGCCGATGCGACTTGTCTGTCGCTGAACAGTCGCTTTTTATGTATTCAGCACCTATGTATAATGTTGTAAAAATGCTCTAGAAGCTAAAGTCGCAGAAATGTCACACATATTTGGCCTGCAACTTTCTGTGCGACAAATTCAGACAGGAAAAATCAGTATAAATCCTTAGAAAATTATCCCCCAGTGTCTCCATCTGCTGGCGGTATTGAATAAGCATTGCTGCACTGATGGGGTATGCATTAGACGAAAAAAAAGAAGAAAAAGAAGAATAATACGCCCAGAAAAGAGGCGAAAAGGAGAAAAACGTAAAAAAACGTGAAAAAAAAGTAAGAGGAAGAGAAGGGAAAAAAAGGTGGAAATGGGTTTAAAAGTGATTTCGGCGGAGAAATATATATATATATATATATATATATATATATATATATATATACGCGCACACACACACATATATATAAACGTATTCTCCGTTGAGATATTGCAGCCGCTGCTGTGTCCAGGCCCAGGAGCCTTAGCACTGTGCTGTGATGTCACTCAATACCACTGACATCACTAGGTGTAAACAACATCTCTCCTTTGCTGTGTATGTGACTATGGAGCTGTTTGGTGATGTCGTCTATTATGGCCTTCATAGAAGCAACAGGAGATTGTTGCATCCATCTAGAACCCTCAGAACTACAGTGCTATGATGTCACTCACTTCCACAGGCCTTGCAGAGTGTAAACAACAACAACCCAGCTTTGTCGTGTATGTAACCATAGGGATTGTGATGTCACCTAGAACCTTCACAGCAGCGACAGCTTTATGAGGAGCATCAGCACTGCTCTGCCTGAGCAGAACCATCACCGCCATAGGTTGTCAAATAACCCGGATTTAACCCACACAGGTAAGTCCAATGGGGTGCAGGCATGTCCTCTATGCTTACAGCTTCCCGTGGGTGTTGGTTTGATACCGTTTGGGGACAGCCAAGGAGGCATCTGCAGGCAACAAAGGTAGGTGTGTGCTTGTGTGTGTGTTTCCTATGCAGATCCTAAGCCCAGTGTCACATGCAAGTAGGAGGAGTAAGAAGGGTTCCTGGCAAATCCGGGTTATGGATTGCATTTAAAAAGGCCCCGTGGGAGTGCAATGGGCCCCTGTCTTGCTGCTTAGCAATAATGGTATGGGTTTAGGTTCTGCTGTGTGTACTGGTGGTTGACTGCCCCCCAGCCCAGAGTGTGCATGGAAAATTGTCTGGCAGCCTCCTTGACAGCAAGCAGTGATAGTGCCCATGAAGGGGACCTTGTTGGGCCCGCCCCTTTCACGGTTATCGCTTCTCGGCCTTTTGGCTAAGATCAAGTGTAGTATCTGTTCTTATCAGTTTAATATCTGATACGTCCCCTATCTGGGGACCATATATTAAATGGATTTTTGAGAACGGGGGCCGCGATTTCGAAGCTTGCTTCCGTCGCCCTATGCATTGACCCGATATGGCAGTATCTTCGGGTACAGTGCACCACCCCCTTACAGGGTTAAAAAGAAAGATTCCTACTTTCATTGCTACCTGCTTGCTGGCTAGCCAGCTAGCCAGCCCTGTGGGCCTTGCTGCTGCTGCTGCTGCTGCTGCAGCCAAAAAACAAAAGGTGGTGCTGCTGCTGCTTCTGCTGCTTCTGCTTGTGTCTGGCCGCTGTTGGAGCGTCCAGGCACAGGACTTCTGCTGCTGCTGACTAAATGGCCTCCTTAATTGGATCATTTGAGTAGCCAGCACACCTGTGCAGGTAGGGCATGACATGATAGGCAGCTGCCTTGATAGCGGGTGGGTGCTGAATGTTCCTAATTGACAAAATAAGATTAATGCTTATGAAGAAATATAAAATCTCATCCCTTCCCCAATATCGCGCCACACCCCTACCCCTTAATTCCCTGGTTGAACTTGATGGACATATGTCTTTTTTCGACCGTACTAACTATGTAACTATGTAACATAACATGGGGGGGTCTCCTGGCTGTTCACACAGGTGTGTCATTGCTGTACATTGACCATGCATTGCTTCTGTGGTATTGCAAAGGCAAAGACAAATGCTTCCAGCCATCCATTGCACTAATGGATTGGTCATCAGCTGGCTGTCTATGTCCCGCATCAATATAGACCAAAGTACAGAGGGTTAGGCTATGCTATAGTGCACCTACCTGATGCATCAGAAGGTGCGAGGCCCTTGCTAAATTCTGTGCACAGACTTTGAGATCTATGCTTTAGACTGTATCTAAACCTGCTCCAACATGGACTGACATTCTGGCCTACTTTCAGCCGATGCGACTTGTCTGTCGCTGAACAGTCGCTTTTTATGTATTCAGCACCTATGTATAATGTTGTAAAAATGCTCTAGAAGCTAAAGTCGCAGAAATGTCACACATATTTGGCCTGCAACTTTCTGTGCGACAAATTCAGACAGGAAAAATCAGTATAAATCCTTAGAAAATTATCCCCCAGTGTCTCCATCTGCTGGCGGTATTGAATAAGCATTGCTGCACTGATGGGGTATGCATTAGACGAAAAAAAAGAAGAAAAAGAAGAATAATACGCCCAGAAAAGAGGCGAAAAGGAGAAAAACGTAAAAAAACGTGAAAAAAAAGTAAGAGGAAGAGAAGGGAAAAAAAGGTGGAAATGGGTTTAAAAGTGATTTCGGCGGAGAAATATATATATATATATATATATATATATATATATATATATATATATATATATACGCGCACACACACACATATATATAAACGTATTCTCCGTTGAGATATTGCAGCCGCTGCTGTGTCCAGGCCCAGGAGCCTTAGCACTGTGCTGTGATGTCACTCAATACCACTGACATCACTAGGTGTAAACAACATCTCTCCTTTGCTGTGTATGTGACTATGGAGCTGTTTGGTGATGTCGTCTATTATGGCCTTCATAGAAGCAACAGGAGATTGTTGCATCCATCTAGAACCCTCAGAACTACAGTGCTATGATGTCACTCACTTCCACAGGCCTTGCAGAGTGTAAACAACAACAACCCAGCTTTGTTGTGTATGTAACCATAGGGATTGTGATGTCACCTAGAACCTTCACAGCAGCGACAGCTTTATGAGGAGCATCAGCACTGCTCTGCCTGAGCAGAACCATCACCGCCATAGGTTGTCAAATAACCCGGATTTAACCCACACAGGTAAGTCCAATGGGGTGCAGGCATGTCCTCTATGCTTACAGCTTCCCATGGGTGTTGGTTTGATACCGTTTGGGGACAGCCAAGGAGGCATCTGCAGGCAACAAAGGTAGGTGTGTGCTTGTGTGTGTGTTTCCTATGCAGATCCTAAGCCCAGTGTCACATGCAAGTAGGAGGAGTAAGAAGGGTTCCTGGCAAATCCGGGTTATGGATTGCATTTAAAAAGGCCCCGTGGGAGTGCAATGGGCCCCTGTCTTGCTGCTTAGCAATAATGGTATGGGTTTAGGTTCTGCTGTGTGTACTGGTGGTTGACTGCCCCCCAGCCCAGAGTGTGCATGGAAAATTGTCTGGCAGCCTCCCTGACAGCAAGCAGTGATAGTGCCCATGAAGGGGACCTTGTTGGGCCCGCCCCTTTCACGGTTATCGCTTCTCGGCCTTTTGGCTAAGATCAAGTGTAGTATCTGTTCTTATCAGTTTAATATCTGATACGTCCCCTATCTGGGGACCATATATTAAATGGATTTTTGAGAACGGGGGCCGATTTCGAAGCTTGCTTCCGTCGCCCTATGCATTGACCCGATATGGCAGTATCTTCGGGTACAGTGCACCACCCCCTTACAGGGTTAAAAAGAAAGATTCCTACTTTCATTGCTACCTGCTTGCTGGCTAGCCAGCTAGCCAGCCCTGTGGGCCTTGCTGCTGCTGCTGCTGCTGCTGCAGCCAAAAAACAAAAGGTGGTGCTGCTGCTGCTTCTGCTGCTTCTGCTTGTGTCTGGCCGCTGTTGGAGCGTCCAGGCACAGGACTTCTGCTGCTGCTGACTAAATGGCCTCCTTAATTGGATCATTTGAGTAGCCAGCACACCTGTGCAGGTAGGGCATGACATGATAGGCAGCTGCCTTGATAGCGGGTGGGTGCTGAATGTTCCTAATTGACAAAATAAGATTAATGCTTATGAAGAAATATAAAATCTCATCCCTTCCCCAATATCGCGCCACACCCCTACCCCTTAATTCCCTGGTTGAACTTGATGGACATATGTCTTTTTTCGACCGTACTAACTATGTAACTATGTAACATAACATGGGGGGGTCTCCTGGCTGTTCACACAGGTGTGTCATTGCTGTACATTGACCATGCATTGCTTCTGTGGTATTGCAAAGGCAAAGACAAATGCTTCCAGCCATCCATTGCACTAATGGATTGGTCATCAGCTGGCTGTCTATGTCCCGCATCAATATAGACCAAAGTACAGAGGGTTAGGCTATGCTATAGTGCACCTACCTGATGCATCAGAAGGTGCGAGGCCCTTGCTAAATTCTGTGCACAGACTTTGAGATCTATGCTTTAGACTGTATCTAAACCTGCTCCAACATGGACTGACATTCTGGCCTACTTTCAGCCGATGCGACTTGTCTGTCGCTGAACAGTCGCTTTTTATGTATTCAGCACCTATGTATAATGTTGTAAAAATGCTCTAGAAGCTAAAGTCGCAGAAATGTCACACATATTTGGCCTGCAACTTTCTGTGCGACAAATTCAGACAGGAAAAATCAGTATAAATCCTTAGAAAATTATCCCCCAGTGTCTCCATCTGCTGGCGGTATTGAATAAGCATTGCTGCACTGATGGGGTATGCATTAGACGAAAAAAAAGAAGAAAAAGAAGAATAATACGCCCAGAAAAGAGGCGAAAAGGAGAAAAACGTAAAAAAACGTGAAAAAAAAGTAAGAGGAAGAGAAGGGAAAAAAAGGTGGAAATGGGTTTAAAAGTGATTTCGGCGGAGAAATATATATATATATATATATATATATATATATATATATATATATATATATATACGCGCACACACACACATATATATAAACGTATTCTCCGTTGAGATATTGCAGCCGCTGCTGTGTCCAGGCCCAGGAGCCTTAGCACTGTGCTGTGATGTCACTCAATACCACTGACATCACTAGGTGTAAACAACATCTCTCCTTTGCTGTGTATGTGACTATGGAGCTGTTTGGTGATGTCGTCTATTATGGCCTTCATAGAAGCAACAGGAGATTGTTGCATCCATCTAGAACCCTCAGAACTACAGTGCTATGATGTCACTCACTTCCACAGGCCTTGCAGAGTGTAAACAACAACAACCCAGCTTTGTTGTGTATGTAACCATAGGGATTGTGATGTCACCTAGAACCTTCACAGCAGCGACAGCTTTATGAGGAGCATCAGCACTGCTCTGCCTGAGCAGAACCATCACCGCCATAGGTTGTCAAATAACCCGGATTTAACCCACACAGGTAAGTCCAATGGGGTGCAGGCATGTCCTCTATGCTTACAGCTTCCCGTGGGTGTTGGTTTGATACCGTTTGGGGACAGCCAAGGAGGCATCTGCAGGCAACAAAGGTAGGTGTGTGCTTGTGTGTGTGTTTCCTATGCAGATCCTAAGCCCAGTGTCACATGCAAGTAGGAGGAGTAAGAAGGGTTCCTGGCAAATCCGGGTTATGGATTGCATTTAAAAAGGCCCCGTGGGAGTGCAATGGGCCCCTGTCTTGCTGCTTAGCAATAATGGTATGGGTTTAGGTTCTGCTGTGTGTACTGGTGGTTGACTGCCCCCCAGCCCAGAGTGTGCATGGAAAATTGTCTGGCAGCCTCCCTGACAGCAAGCAGTGATAGTGCCCATGAAGGGGACCTTGTTGGGCCCACCCCTTTCACGGTTATCGCTTCTCGGCCTTTTGGCTAAGATCAAGTGTCTTGCCCTAAGGTATTCGGGTACCCCTCTCCTCGGCCTTGTGGGATCGCCCAGGTTTATTGCCTGGGCTTCACCCACCTGCTGCTATTGGGGAGAGGGCTTAGTCCCAGGATAACGGGAAGGTGATCATCGGAGGACGGGTCTGCCGGAGAGGATGGCTAATGCGCCGAACGCTCCTAATACAGTACGGCTGTTTATCGAGGAGGAAAAGAGGAGTGCCTACGGGATTTTGCATGTCCAGCAGAAGGTCGTGGAAGGAGTGCTGAGGATGCCGCATGCTTCCATCTTCTGTGTCCAGGTCTTTCCCAGCCAAGGATTCTTTGACGTGACCTTCTACAACCTGGATGATCTCCGTACCTGTCTCTACCGGAGTAAGGAGAATGCTTCTCACCCTGACCTACAAGGGATCCGATTCATTTCCTGCGAGGCTCGGCCTAAGAAAGTTCCAGTGGTAGTGCATATGTACAACCCTTTTGTGCGGGATGAGGAGATCCAGACCTTTCTAAGAAGGTATTGTGTGTCTGTTTCTGGTGCGGAGAGGAAAAATAACATCCTGGGGACTTTCACAGGCATGAGACGTTTTTGGGTGGAGTTTAGGCCTGCCCCCGAGGGTGGTGCTGAAGGTTTTTGTCACCCCCCGCAGAACTTTGCGATAGGGAACAACAGGGGGTTTCTGCACTACCCGGGGATGCCAAGTTTTTGCCGGGACTGTTTTTGCTTTGGTCATACCAGAGAGAACTGTACAACCGGGCAGGTTTGCAGGAACTGCCACAAGCCTGATCACCGCACTGCAGACTGTCCCGAGAAACGCAAGTGTCATTTCTGTGGTTCTTCGGATCACCTGGCTAGGAGTTGCCCCACTTACCAGTCCGGGGCACCCCGATCATATGCAATGGCTCTTCGAGGTGGGACAGTTCCTGAGGACTCCAATGCTGCCAGGGCAGGCGATGCAGAGGTTAGCGTGCTGACCAGTGAAGCAGAGTCTGCCCCTGTTTTTCCTTCCATTTCTAGGTCTGTTCCGGATGCTTTGGTGGCAGAGGGGGAGAAGGCGGAGTCTGTTTCGGGGGCATCTGTTTCGGAGGCCTCTGATCCCCCAGAGGAGATGACTGTGGACAAAGAATCCTTGAAGAGAAAGATGCCGGTGGAAGAATCGGAGGATGACTGTCCGACTCCTCAGAGTCAAAGGATTGAGGACTTTCCTAGCCCGGGAAGGGAGGAGGCAGGTGGAGGGTCGTCATGTCAGATTGATTCTGACTCCTCTTTATCCTCCCTGGGCACAGGTTATTTGGAGGAATGTTCAGTCAAAAAATTGACAAAGACTCTTAAGTTTAAGGAAGGGGAGGCAAAAAATAAGGGTAGAGGTCGGGGAAAGGCTAGGCCTCCTTTTGATAATGCTTGATTTTGTATTTCCTTTTTTTCCTTCAAATGTTTGAATGAGTTTAACAATTGGTTCTCTAAATGTCCGCAGTATTAGATCTTTAGAAAGGAGATCCGCCATTTTTGATTTACTTTCTAGATATTCTTTTGATGTTCTAGGTCTCCAGGAGTGCTGCTTGGATGGGGAGCCAAATATCTCCTGGCCTTATGGGCAATCGGTATGGTCTGGTTCAATGGAACGTAATTCGGGGGTGGGGATTTTGTTCAAAAGTAATGAGTTTGTTGTTAAAAAAGTTGTCCATATTGTTCCGGGTAGGGTATTATTAGTGCATTTTATTTTCAGGGGTTTCACATATAAAGTAATTAATGTTTATGCTCCAACTGGGAGGAAGGAAAGAGGGGAGGTGTTTGAGAAATTATATTTCTTTTTGAGTGGGAGGGATGATGTGTTCCTTATAGGGGATTTCAATTGTATAATAACAGAGGGGGATAGGAGTAGTACTACGGTGGGTGGTGGGTCTGGTTTAGACAGTACTAGTAAGCAGCTTAAAGAGATTGTAAATTTATTTGGGTTAAAGGATTCCTTTGTTGCCCATAATGATGGTACTATCGGTTATACATATTTTTCTAACAATACAAGTTCGCGTATTGATTTCATTTTTGTCTCAAAACTAATGTCTGTTTCTAATTTCAGACGGAGGAGGTTACCGTTCACGGATCATGCCTGGATTGAGTGTGTGGTAAAAGGTGGTGGTCTAAGTGAGTATGGAAAGGGTGTTTGGAAGTTGAATGTGTCTTTATTGGATAATGAATGTGTATTACAAGAATATAGGGAGCGTTTTGATGGATGGGTGTTGAGGAAGGATGCATTTTATAGTGTGGTTGAGTGGTGGGAGTGGGTGAAGTTAGAGACTAAAAGGTTTTTTATTAAAAAAGGGTGTGAGAAAGGGAGGAAAGATAGAGAAGAGTATGAGAGATGGCAAAGAAGGTTAGAGTATTTGTATGAATTGAGGCGTTTGGGGATGAGTGTTGAGAAGGAGATTGAGGAAGCTCGTGGAAGTGTGAATGAGTGTCTGGAGAGGAATGGAAGGAAGATTATTGCACAGGCTAGGGTTGAAGTGAAAGAGAAGGATGAGAAATGTAGCAAATTTTTCTTTAAAAAGGCATTCAGTAAAAAAACTGAGATGATGAGTGTTTTTACGAATGATGGGGTAGAGGTCTTTGGTAAGGATGAGGTGTTAGAGGAAGTGTGGAAGTTTTATTCTGATTTATTCACGGAGAAGGAGCGGGACGTGACTCTAGAGGAGGAATGTTTGGGATATGTGGATAAGCGTTTGGATGAAATTGATGGGTTCTTTATGGAAGAGGATGTGAGGAAGAGTGAGGTGGAGGATGCTGTGAATGGGATGAAGAAAGGAAAGGTGGCAGGGAGTGATGGTTTGCCTGTGGAATTTTATCTTGTGTTTTGGGATATGTTAGGGGATTATGTATGGGAGGTGTGTAAGGAAGTACTTAGGAGAGGGAAGTTATCTAAAAGTATGAGTGAGAGTGTGACTGTGTTATTGTTTAAAAAAGGGGATAAGAGGGATCTTAAAAATTGGAGGCCTATAGCGCTCTTGAATTGTGATTACAAAATTATTGCTAAAGTTATTGCGAATAGGTTAAAGGATGTGATTGATTGTATGGTAGGTGAGGAGCAAATGTGTACAGTGCCTGATCGTAGGATTTCTGAATGTCTGTTAGGTCTGAGGGATGTATTGTGGGACTGTAAAACTAGGAAGCAAGGTGTGGCTGTTGTTACGGTGGATTTTGAAAAAGCGTATGATAGGGTGGTGCATGATTTATTGTTTAGGGTTTTGAGGAGGATGAATGTGCCGGACAGAATGGTGAAGTGGATTGAATGTTTGTATAGGGACATTTATAGTAAGATTCAGGTCAATGGTTTTCTGAGTAGGGAAGTGAGTATAAAATCTGGAGTGCGGCAGGGGTGTCCCCTGTCGCCAATTCTTTTTATTTGTATGATTGAGCCTTTGTTGGGGATGATTAGGAGAGATAAGGTGATGCGGGGTATAGAAATACCTGGTAGTCATGGGAAGGATATGCGAGTGATTGGTTACATGGATGATGTTACTGTTGTATGTAAGTCAATGGCAGGGGTAAGGCGTGCTAAGTTATTGATTGAGTGTTTCTGTTTAATGAGTGGGTTTAAGCTTAATGTTGGGAAGAGTGGTTGTAAATTTTTTGAGGGGTGGGGAGAGAGTGGGTTGTGCGAGTGGCCTGTGAGAGAGGGGGGTGTGGAAGTGCTTGGGGTGGTGTTTGATAATGATTTGTATGGGAAAGAAAGTTGGGAGAGGGTTTTGGGGAGGGTGGGGAATAAAATAAACTTCTGGTCTTTAAGGACTTTATCGATTGAGGGAAGGATTCTGGTTATTAAAGCTGTTATAATTCCTATTTTGCTTTATGTTAATTATGTGTTTCCTCCACCGGATAGGTGTCTGGCAAGAATTATCAGGCAGATCTTTGTTTTCTTATGGAATTCAAGGATGGAGAAATTGAGTCGTGGGAAGGTGGTGAAAAGCAGAATGCATGGTGGGAAAGGAATGATGAATGTGGAAGTGTTCCTGGCTGTGAAGTATGTCAGTTTTTGTCTCGCTGTAAGTAAGAAGGAATGTGTGTTTGGGTGCATGGTAAGGTATTTGGCTGGTAATGTGTTGTTGAAATATAAGCTAATGGAAAGGGACTTAAGGGTACCTGTAAGTTTTGAGGTTCCTTGGTTCTATCAGAGAATAGGGCGGTGTGTCAGGAAAAATAATCTGGAATGTGTGACTGAATGGAATGATAGTAAGAAGGTGATGAAAGTGTTGGAGCAGAGAGAAACAGTGGAATGTGTGGGAGGTCTGTCTGAGAAGGATTGTAAGGTAGTGTGGAAAAATGTCAGTCACAAGGAACTGACAAATAAACAAAAGGACTTGTCTTGGATGTTAGCTCATGGGTGTCTGCCAACAAGGGAATTTCAGAGGAGAAGGAGATTGGTAGACAGTGAAGTGTGTCCCAGGGATGGTTGCGGTGGATGTGAGAATTATGTACATGTGTTTTGGGAGTGTGGTTATGCGAAGTCTGTGTGGAGAAAAATGTCTGGTCTAATTAAAAATCTTACTGGAATTGAAATCTTATCCTTTAATATGATGATGTTTGGTTTGTGTGCAGTGGAGAGAGAGAAGGCAAGAGTGTTATGGTTCATAGTAAATTGTGTAAAAGAGGTTCTGTGGGATGTAAGGAATATTAGGATTTTCAATCAAACTGAAGTAAGTGTGAAGGAGTGTCTGGGCATGATCCGTGGTAAAATTTACCTTTACGTATTATGTGATAGGAAAAACTATGGTTCTGATGATGCAGAGGGGATCTGGAAACACAAAAAATGGAAGTACTGGTTATGATTGTATTCTTATTTGTCTTTCTTTTTCTTTTCTTACAGATTATATCCTGATATGAAGGGACAGTTGGAGGGACAGAATCCGCTGCAATTTATTTTTTCTGAGGGAAAGTCATGAAGGGAAAGCTTTTTGTTATATGTACATGTAAAGACATGATTCCTGTATATATTGTATATGTCAAATATGTGTTATTCATGTGTTTTCAGATGAATATGTAATTTTTTGAATGATTTACTTGGTTATGTATTGTATATTTCCTTTTCAATAAAAAAAAAAAAAAAAAATCTGTTCTTATCAGTTTAATATCTGATACGTCCCCTATCTGGGGACCATATATTAAATGGATTTTTGAGAACGGGGGCCGATTTCGAAGCTTGCTTCCGTCGCCCTATGCATTGACCCGATATGGCAGTATCTTCGGGTACAGTGCACCACCCCCTTACAGGGTTAAAAAGAAAGATTCCTACTTTCATTGCTACCTGCTTGCTGGCTAGCCAGCTAGCCAGCCCTGTGGGCCTTGCTGCTGCTGCTGCTGCTGCTGCTGCAGCCAAAAAACAAAAGGTGGTGCTGCTGCTGCTTCTGCTGCTTCTGCTTGTGTCTGGCCGCTGTTGGAGCGTCCAGGCACAGGACTTCTGCTGCTGCTGACTAAATGGCCTCCTTAATTGGATCATTTGAGTAGCCAGCACACCTGTGCAGGTAGGGCATGACATGATAGGCAGCTGCCTTGATAGCGGGTGGGTGCTGAATGTTCCTAATTGACAAAATAAGATTAATGCTTATGAAGAAATATAAAATCTCATCCCTTCCACAATATCGCGCCACACCCCTACCCCTTAATTCCCTGGTTGAACTTGATGGACATATGTCTTTTTTCGACCGTACTAACTATGTAACTATGTAACATAACATGGGGGGGTCTCCTGGCTGTTCACACAGGTGTGTCATTGCTGTACATTGACCATGCATTGCTTCTGTGGTATTGCAAAGGCAAAGACAAATGCTTCCAGCCATCCATTGCACTAATGGATTGGTCATCAGCTGGCTGTCTATGTCCCGCATCAATATAGACCAAAGTACAGAGGGTTAGGCTATGCTATAGTGCACCTACCTGATGCATCAGAAGGTGCGAGGCCCTTGCTAAATTCTGTGCACAGACTTTGAGATCTATGCTTTAGACTGTATCTAAACCTGCTCCAACATGGACTGACATTCTGGCCTACTTTCAGCCGATGCGACTTGTCTGTCGCTGAACAGTCGCTTTTTATGTATTCAGCACCTATGTATAATGTTGTAAAAATGCTCTAGAAGCTAAAGTCGCAGAAATGTCACACATATTTGGCCTGCAACTTTCTGTGCGACAAATTCAGACAGGAAAAATCAGTATAAATCCTTAGAAAATTATCCCCCAGTGTCTCCATCTGCTGGCGGTATTGAATAAGCATTGCTGCACTGATGGGGTATGCATTAGACGAAAAAAAAGAAGAAAAAGAAGAATAATACGCCCAGAAAAGAGGCGAAAAGGAGAAAAACGTAAAAAAACGTGAAAAAAAAGTAAGAGGAAGAGAAGGGAAAAAAAGGTGGAAATGGGTTTAAAAGTGATTTCGGCGGAGAATATATATATATATATATATATATATATATATATATATATATATATATATATACGCGCACACACACACATATATATAAACGTATTCTCCGTTGAGATATTGCAGCCGCTGCTGTGTCCAGGCCCAGGAGCCTTAGCACTGTGCTGTGATGTCACTCAATACCACTGACATCACTAGGTGTAAACAACATCTCTCCTTTGCTGTGTATGTGACTATGGAGCTGTTTGGTGATGTCGTCTATTATGGCCTTCATAGAAGCAACAGGAGATTGTTGCATCCATCTAGAACCCTCAGAACTACAGTGCTATGATGTCACTCACTTCCACAGGCCTTGCAGAGTGTAAACAACAACAACCCAGCTTTGTTGTGTATGTAACCATAGGGATTGTGATGTCACCTAGAACCTTCACAGCAGCGACAGCTTTATGAGGAGCATCAGCACTGCTCTGCCTGAGCAGAACCATCACCGCCATAGGTTGTCAAATAACCCGGATTTAACCCACACAGGTAAGTCCAATGGGGTGCAGGCATGTCCTCTATGCTTACAGCTTCCCGTGGGTGTTGGTTTGATACCGTTTGGGGACAGCCAAGGAGGCATCTGCAGGCAACAAAGGTAGGTGTGTGCTTGTGTGTGTGTTTCCTATGCAGATCCTAAGCCCAGTGTCACATGCAAGTAGGAGGAGTAAGAAGGGTTCCTGGCAAATCCGGGTTATGGATTGCATTTAAAAAGGCCCCGTGGGAGTGCAATGGGCCCCTGTCTTGCTGCTTAGCAATAATGGTATGGGTTTAGGTTCTGCTGTGTGTACTGGTGGTTGACTGCCCCCCAGCCCAGAGTGTGCATGGAAAATTGTCTGGCAGCCTCCCTGACAGCAAGCAGTGATAGTGCCCATGAAGGGGACCTTGTTGGGCCCGCCCCTTTCACGGTTATCGCTTCTCGGCCTTTTGGCTAAGATCAAGTGTAGTATCTGTTCTTATCAGTTTAATATCTGATACGTCCCCTATCTGGGGACCATATATTAAATGGATTTTTGAGAACGGGGGCCGATTTCGAAGCTTGCTTCCGTCGCCCTATGCATTGACCCGATATGGCAGTATCTTCGGGTACAGTGCACCACCCCCTTACAGGGTTAAAAAGAAAGATTCCTACTTTCATTGCTACCTGCTTGCTGGCTAGCCAGCTAGCCAGCCCTGTGGGCCTTGCTGCTGCTGCTGCTGCTGCTGCAGCCAAAAAACAAAAGGTGGTGCTGCTGCTGCTTCTGCTGCTTCTGCTTGTGTCTGGCCGCTGTTGGAGCGTCCAGGCACAGGACTTCTGCTGCTGCTGACTAAATGGCCTCCTTAATTGGATCATTTGAGTAGCCAGCACACCTGTGCAGGTAGGGCATGACATGATAGGCAGCTGCCTTGATAGCGGGTGGGTGCTGAATGTTCCTAATTGACAAAATAAGATTAATGCTTATGAAGAAATATAAAATCTCATCCCTTCCCCAATATCGCGCCACACCCCTACCCCTTAATTCCCTGGTTGAACTTGATGGACATATGTCTTTTTTCGACCGTACTAACTATGTAACTATGTAACATAACATGGGGGGGTCTCCTGGCTGTTCACACAGGTGTGTCATTGCTGTACATTGACCATGCATTGCTTCTGTGGTATTGCAAAGGCAAAGACAAATGCTTCCAGCCATCCATTGCACTAATGGATTGGTCATCAGCTGGCTGTCTATGTCCCGCATCAATATAGACCAAAGTACAGAGGGTTAGGCTATGCTATAGTGCACCTACCTGATGCATCAGAAGGTGCGAGGCCCTTGCTAAATTCTGTGCACAGACTTTGAGATCTATGCTTTAGACTGTATCTAAACCTGCTCCAACATGGACTGACATTCTGGCCTACTTTCAGCCGATGCGACTTGTCTGTCGCTGAACAGTCGCTTTTTATGTATTCAGCACCTATGTATAATGTTGTAAAAATGCTCTAGAAGCTAAAGTCGCAGAAATGTCACACATATTTGGCCTGCAACTTTCTGTGCGACAAATTCAGACAGGAAAAATCAGTATAAATCCTTAGAAAATTATCCCCCAGTGTCTCCATCTGCTGGCGGTATTGAATAAGCATTGCTGCACTGATGGGGTATGCATTAGACGAAAAAAAAGAAGAAAAAGAAGAATAATACGCCCAGAAAAGAGGCGAAAAGGAGAAAAACGTAAAAAAACGTGAAAAAAAAGTAAGAGGAAGAGAAGGGAAAAAAAGGTGGAAATGGGTTTAAAAGTGATTTCGGCGGAGAAATATATATATATATATATATATATATATATATATATATATATATATATACGCGCACACACACACATATATATAAACGTATTCTCCGTTGAGATATTGCAGCCGCTGCTGTGTCCAGGCCCAGGAGCCTTAGCACTGTGCTGTGATGTCACTCAATACCACTGACATCACTAGGTGTAAACAACATCTCTCCTTTGCTGTGTATGTGACTATGGAGCTGTTTGGTGATGTCGTCTATTATGGCCTTCATAGAAGCAACAGGAGATTGTTGCATCCATCTAGAACCCTCAGAACTACAGTGCTATGATGTCACTCACTTCCACAGGCCTTGCAGAGTGTAAACAACAACAACCCAGCTTTGTTGTGTATGTAACCATAGGGATTGTGATGTCACCTAGAACCTTCACAGCAGCGACAGCTTTATGAGGAGCATCAGCACTGCTCTGCCTGAGCAGAACCATCACCGCCATAGGTTGTCAAATAACCCGGATTTAACCCACACAGGTAAGTCCAATGGGGTGCAGGCATGTCCTCTATGCTTACAGCTTCCCGTGGGTGTTGGTTTGATACCGTTTGGGGACAGCCAAGGAGGCATCTGCAGGCAACAAAGGTAGGTGTGTGCTTGTGTGTGTGTTTCCTATGCAGATCCTAAGCCCAGTGTCACATGCAAGTAGGAGGAGTAAGAAGGGTTCCTGGCAAATCCGGGTTATGGATTGCATTTAAAAAGGCCCCGTGGGAGTGCAATGGGCCCCTGTCTTGCTGCTTAGCAATAATGGTATGGGTTTAGGTTCTGCTGTGTGTACTGGTGGTTGACTGCCCCCCAGCCCAGAGTGTGCATGGAAAATTGTCTGGCAGCCTCCCTGACAGCAAGCAGTGATAGTGCCCATGAAGGGGACCTTGTTGGGCCCGCCCCTTTCACGGTTATCGCTTCTCGGCCTTTTGGCTAAGATCAAGTGTAGTATCTGTTCTTATCAGTTTAATATCTGATACGTCCCCTATCTGGGGACCATATATTAAATGGATTTTTGAGAACGGGGGCCGATTTCGAAGCTTGCTTCCGTCGCCCTATGCATTGACCCGATATGGCAGTATCTTCGGGTACAGTGCACCACCCCCTTACAGGGTTAAAAAGAAAGATTCCTACTTTCATTGCTACCTGCTTGCTGGCTAGCCAGCTAGCCAGCCCTGTGGGCCTTGCTGCTGCTGCTGCTGCTGCTGCTGCCAAAAAACAAAAGGTGGTGCTGCTGCTGCTTCTGCTGCTTCTGCTTGTGTCTGGCCGCTGTTGGAGCGTCCAGGCACAGGACTTCTGCTGCTGCTGACTAAATGGCCTCCTTAATTGGATCATTTGAGTAGCCAGCACACCTGTGCAGGTAGGGCATGACATGATAGGCAGCTGCCTTGATAGCGGGTGGGTGCTGAATGTTCCTAATTGACAAAATAAGATTAATGCTTATGAAGAAATATAAAATCTCATCCCTTCCCCAATATCGCGCCACACCCCTACCCCTTAATTCCCTGGTTGAACTTGATGGACATATGTCTTTTTTCGACCGTACTAACTATGTAACTATGTAACATAACATGGGGGGGTCTCCTGGCTGTTCACACAGGTGTGTCATTGCTGTACATTGACCATGCATTGCTTCTGTGGTATTGCAAAGGCAAAGACAAATGCTTCCAGCCATCCATTGCACTAATGGATTGGTCATCAGCTGGCTGTCTATGTCCCGCATCAATATAGACCAAAGTACAGAGGGTTAGGCTATGCTATAGTGCACCTACCTGATGCATCAGAAGGTGCGAGGCCCTTGCTAAATTCTGTGCACAGACTTTGAGATCTATGCTTTAGACTGTATCTAAACCTGCTCCAACATGGACTGACATTCTGGCCTACTTTCAGCCGATGCGACTTGTCTGTCGCTGAACAGTCGCTTTTTATGTATTCAGCACCTATGTATAATGTTGTAAAAATGCTCTAGAAGCTAAAGTCGCAGAAATGTCACACATATTTGGCCTGCAACTTTCTGTGCGACAAATTCAGACAGGAAAAATCAGTATAAATCCTTAGAAAATTATCCCCCAGTGTCTCCATCTGCTGGCGGTATTGAATAAGCATTGCTGCACTGATGGGGTATGCATTAGACGAAAAAAAAGAAGAAAAAGAAGAATAATACGCCCAGAAAAGAGGCGAAAAGGAGAAAAACGTAAAAAAACGTGAAAAAAAAGTAAGAGGAAGAGAAGGGAAAAAAAGGTGGAAATGGGTTTAAAAGTGATTTCGGCGGAGAAATATATATATATATATATATATATATATATATATATATATATATATACGCGCACACACACACATATATATAAACGTATTCTCCGTTGAGATATTGCAGCCGCTGCTGTGTCCAGGCCCAGGAGCCTTAGCACTGTGCTGTGATGTCACTCAATACCACTGACATCACTAGGTGTAAACAACATCTCTCCTTTGCTGTGTATGTGACTATGGAGCTGTTTGGTGATGTCGTCTATTATGGCCTTCATAGAAGCAACAGGAGATTGTTGCATCCATCTAGAACCCTCAGAACTACAGTGCTATGATGTCACTCACTTCCACAGGCCTTGCAGAGTGTAAACAACAACAACCCAGCTTTGTTGTGTATGTAACCATAGGGATTGTGATGTCACCTAGAACCTTCACAGCAGCGACAGCTTTATGAGGAGCATCAGCACTGCTCTGCCTGAGCAGAACCATCACCGCCATAGGTTGTCAAATAACCCGGATTTAACCCACACAGGTAAGTCCAATGGGGTGCAGGCATGTCCTCTATGCTTACAGCTTCCCGTGGGTGTTGGTTTGATACCGTTTGGGGACAGCCAAGGAGGCATCTGCAGGCAACAAAGGTAGGTGTGTGCTTGTGTGTGTGTTTCCTATGCAGATCCTAAGCCCAGTGTCACATGCAAGTAGGAGGAGTAAGAAGGGTTCCTGGCAAATCCGGGTTATGGATTGCATTTAAAAAGGCCCCGTGGGAGTGCAATGGGCCCCTGTCTTGCTGCTTAGCAATAATGGTATGGGTTTAGGTTCTGCTGTGTGTACTGGTGGTTGACTGCCCCCCAGCCCAGAGTGTGCATGGAAAATTGTCTGGCAGCCTCCCTGACAGCAAGCAGTGATAGTGCCCATGAAGGGGACCTTGTTGGGCCCGCCCCTTTCACGGTTATCGCTTCTCGGCCTTTTGGCTAAGATCAAGTGTAGTATCTGTTCTTATCAGTTTAATATCTGATACGTCCCCTATCTGGGGACCATATATTAAATGGATTTTTGAGAACGGGGGCCGATTTCGAAGCTTGCTTCCGTCGCCCTATGCATTGACCCGATATGGCAGTATCTTCGGGTACAGTGCACCACCCCCTTACAGGGTTAAAAAGAAAGATTCCTACTTTCATTGCTACCTGCTTGCTGGCTAGCCAGCTAGCCAGCCCTGTGGGCCTTGCTGCTGCTGCTGCTGCTGCTGCAGCCAAAAAACAAAAGGTGGTGCTGCTGCTGCTTCTGCTGCTTCTGCTTGTGTCTGGCCGCTGTTGGAGCGTCCAGGCACAGGACTTCTGCTGCTGCTGACTAAATGGCCTCCTTAATTGGATCATTTGAGTAGCCAGCACACCTGTGCAGGTAGGGCATGACATGATAGGCAGCTGCCTTGATAGCGGGTGGGTGCTGAATGTTCCTAATTGACAAAATAAGATTAATGCTTATGAAGAAATATAAAATCTCATCCCTTCCCCAATATCGCGCCACACCCCTACCCCTTAATTCCCTGGTTGAACTTGATGGACATATGTCTTTTTTCGACCGTACTAACTATGTAACTATGTAACATAACATGGGGGGGTCTCCTGGCTGTTCACACAGGTGTGTCATTGCTGTACATTGACCATGCATTGCTTCTGTGGTATTGCAAAGGCAAAGACAAATGCTTCCAGCCATCCATTGCACTAATGGATTGGTCATCAGCTGGCTGTCTATGTCCCGCATCAATATAGACCAAAGTACAGAGGGTTAGGCTATGCTATAGTGCACCTACCTGATGCATCAGAAGGTGCGAGGCCCTTGCTAAATTCTGTGCACAGACTTTGAGATCTATGCTTTAGACTGTATCTAAACCTGCTCCAACATGGACTGACATTCTGGCCTACTTTCAGCCGATGCGACTTGTCTGTCGCTGAACAGTCGCTTTTTATGTATTCAGCACCTATGTATAATGTTGTAAAAATGCTCTAGAAGCTAAAGTCGCAGAAATGTCACACATATTTGGCCTGCAACTTTCTGTGCGACAAATTCAGACAGGAAAAATCAGTATAAATCCTTAGAAAATTATCCCCCAGTGTCTCCATCTGCTGGCGGTATTGAATAAGCATTGCTGCACTGATGGGGTATGCATTAGACGAAAAAAAAGAAGAAAAAGAAGAATAATACGCCCAGAAAAGAGGCGAAAAGGAGAAAAACGTAAAAAAACGTGAAAAAAAAGTAAGAGGAAGAGAAGGGAAAAAAAGGTGGAAATGGGTTTAAAAGTGATTTCGGCGGAGATATATATATATATATATATATATATATATATATATATATATATATATACGCGCACACACACACATATATATAAACGTATTCTCCGTTGAGATATTGCAGCCGCTGCTGTGTCCAGGCCCAGGAGCCTTAGCACTGTGCTGTGATGTCACTCAATACCACTGACATCACTAGGTGTAAACAACATCTCTCCTTTGCTGTGTATGTGACTATGGAGCTGTTTGGTGATGTCGTCTATTATGGCCTTCATAGAAGCAACAGGAGATTGTTGCATCCATCTAGAACCCTCAGAACTACAGTGCTATGATGTCACTCACTTCCACAGGCCTTGCAGAGTGTAAACAACAACAACCCAGCTTTGTTGTGTATGTAACCATAGGGATTGTGATGTCACCTAGAACCTTCACAGCAGCGACAGCTTTATGAGGAGCATCAGCACTGCTCTGCCTGAGCAGAACCATCACCGCCATAGGTTGTCAAATAACCCGGATTTAACCCACACAGGTAAGTCCAATGGGGTGCAGGCATGTCCTCTATGCTTACAGCTTCCCGTGGGTGTTGGTTTGATACCGTTTGGGGACAGCCAAGGAGGCATCTGCAGGCAACAAAGGTAGGTGTGTGCTTGTGTGTGTGTTTCCTATGCAGATCCTAAGCCCAGTGTCACATGCAAGTAGGAGGAGTAAGAAGGGTTCCTGGCAAATCCGGGTTATGGATTGCATTTAAAAAGGCCCCGTGGGAGTGCAATGGGCCCCTGTCTTGCTGCTTAGCAATAATGGTATGGGTTTAGGTTCTGCTGTGTGTACTGGTGGTTGACTGCCCCCCAGCCCAGAGTGTGCATGGAAAATTGTCTGGCAGCCTCCCTGACAGCAAGCAGTGATAGTGCCCATGAAGGGGACCTTGTTGGGCCCGCCCCTTTCACGGTTATCGCTTCTCGGCCTTTTGGCTAAGATCAAGTGTAGTATCTGTTCTTATCAGTTTAATATCTGATACGTCCCCTATCTGGGGACCATATATTAAATGGATTTTTGAGAACGGGGGCCGATTTCGAAGCTTGCTTCCGTCGCCCTATGCATTGACCCGATATGGCAGTATCTTCGGGTACAGTGCACCACCCCCTTACAGGGTTAAAAAGAAAGATTCCTACTTTCATTGCTACCTGCTTGCTGGCTAGCCAGCTAGCCAGCCCTGTGGGCCTTGCTGCTGCTGCTGCTGCTGCTGCAGCCAAAAAACAAAAGGTGGTGCTGCTGCTGCTTCTGCTGCTTCTGCTTGTGTCTGGCCGCTGTTGGAGCGTCCAGGCACAGGACTTCTGCTGCTGCTGACTAAATGGCCTCCTTAATTGGATCATTTGAGTAGCCAGCACACCTGTGCAGGTAGGGCATGACATGATAGGCAGCTGCCTTGATAGCGGGTGGGTGCTGAATGTTCCTAATTGACAAAATAAGATTAATGCTTATGAAGAAATATAAAATCTCATCCCTTCCCCAATATCGCGCCACACCCCTACCCCTTAATTCCCTGGTTGAACTTGATGGACATATGTCTTTTTTCGACCGTACTAACTATGTAACTATGTAACATAACATGGGGGGGTCTCCTGGCTGTTCACACAGGTGTGTCATTGCTGTACATTGACCATGCATTGCTTCTGTGGTATTGCAAAGGCAAAGACAAATGCTTCCAGCCATCCATTGCACTAATGGATTGGTCATCAGC
>NW_026609913.1:0-22478 GCF_029499605.1 Hyla sarda | reverse complement strand
TCAGCAGTGTATTAGGGGGGGGCTGTAGTAAATTAAGGTGAGGGAATCTGCAGTGAATTAGTGGGGGGTCTGCAGTGTATTTGATTAGGGAGTTAGCATTGTATTAGAGCTAAGGTGTGTAGAGGAGTGTACAGGTGTGTAGAGGAGTCTACATGGGTGATAAAGTGGTGTATATGGGTGACAGAGGGGTGATGGGGGTGTAGAGGAGTGTACATGGGTAACATAGGGGCAGGGCCGGACTGGCCTACTGGGAATACTGGGAAATTTCCCGATGGGCCACAGGCCCTGGGGCCGCTTTGAGATGTGGCTGCATTTTTTTCCCCATCCGGCGGCCGCCAGGGCCGGATCATCATTGGCGCTTATGGAGCGCCTGCTCCGGACCCTGTGCCCGCAGGGGGCACGCGTCACATTAGGGACATCCCTGTGTCCTGAAAAATCTTTTCAGGACACAAGGATGCCCCGGTTACCTCTCTGCGGCCCTGCGTTAACTTCAAAAACACATGGGCCTCCGGGAGGTAGTGCAAGCAGGGACGTCACAGACATCTCGCGCGTGCACCCATAGTAACAGAGCAGAGCGGAGCAGTGAGGAGGACACACGCGCATGGTAAATGACCAGCGGCACGTCATCTTCAGTGTTCCGACCATCCAACCTCCGGTCCAGGGACCTACTGCTGTGGCCCATAGGCCATAGCAGTAGATTGTGACCCCGGAGTGGGGGTCGGAATACTGAAGTAGGGCAGTAAACAGGCATACAGCCTCCAGCCATACACTGTATATGGCTGAAGGCTGAATGTCTGTGGGGGAACTGTACTGCACCTAATGTGGGGGACTATACTGCACCTAATGTGGGGGAACTATACTGCACCTAATGTGGGGGAACTATACTGCACCTAATGTGGGATACTATACTGCACCTAATGTGGGGGAACTATACTGCACCTAATGTGGGGAAAGTATACTGCATCTAATGTGGGGAACTATACTGCACCCAATGTGGGGGAGCTATACTGCACCTAATGTGGGGGAACTATACTGCACCTAATGTGGGGGACAATACTGCACCTAATGTCGGGAACTATACTGCACGTAATGTGGGGAACTATACTGCACCTAATGATGAAGACTATACTGCCAAACTAGTGTGGAGGACTATACTGCCAAACTAGTGTGGAGGACTATACTGCCAACCTAATGTGGGGAACTATATTGCCAACCTAATGTGGGGAACTATACTGCCAACCTAATGTGGGGGAACTGTACTGCACCTAATGTGGGGGAGCTGTACTGCACCTAATGTGGGGGAACTGTACTGCACCTAATGTGGGGGAACTGTACTGCACCTAATCTGGGGGAACTATACAGCACCTAATCTGGGGGAACTGTACTGCACACCTAATGTGGGGGGATTGTATTGCACACGTAATGTGGGGGAACTGTACTGCACAACTAATGTGGGGGAACTGTACTGCACCTAATGTGGGGGAACTATACTACACCTAATGTGGGGGAACTGTACTGCACACCTAATGTGGGGGAACTGTAGTGCACACCTAATGTGGGGGAACTGTACTGCACATCTAATGTGCGGGGACTTGTACTGCCAACAATAATGTGCGGGGACTTATACTGCACCTAATCTGGGGGAACTACAACCTAATGTGGGGGAACTATACTGCACCTAATGTGAAGGAACTGTCGGGGGGGGGGCATCATAAAGAAGTGCTCCGTCTTCCAGGCAGCCTTAATCTGGCCCTGACGGGGGGGGGGGGGGGGACAACAGTATAGTATTAAGTGGAGGGGAACAGGGGTGGGATACAGCAGTTTATTAGGGGGGGCCGGGGGGATCAGCATTGTATTAGGGGGAGGGGTGGATCAGCATTGTATTAGGGGGGATGGGAGGAGTGATCAGCAGTGTATTAGGGAGATGGCAGCAGGGTTTTTGGGGGATGAAAAGGGAGGGGGGTCAGCATTGTATTAGGGGGATGGGGGAATAAGCATTGTATTGGGGGGAGGGGTGGATCAGCATTGTATTCGGGGGGATGGGAGGAGTGATCAGCAGTGTATTAGGGAGATGGCAGCAGGGTTTTTGGGGGATGAAAAGGGAGGGGGGTCAGCATTGTATTAGGGGGATGGGGGAATAAGCATTGTATTGGGGGATGGGGAAATCAGCATTGTATTAGGGAGATGGGAAATCAGCATTGTATTAGGGGGATGGGGGAATCAGCATTGTATTAGGGGGAGAGGGGATCAGCATTGTATTAGGGGGAGAGGAGATCAGCATGGTATTAGGGGGAGGGTGGATCAGCATTGTATTAGGGGGATGGGAGGGGGATCAGCAGTGTATTAGGGGAATGGGAGGGAGGTCAGCAGTGTATTAGGGGGGATGGGAGAGGAATGGGGTCAGCATTAGGGGGAGGGGAACAGCAGTGTATTAGGGGGGATGGGAGAGGAGGGGAACAGCAGTGTATTAGGGGGAGGGGATCAGCAGTATAACAGGGGGGAGGGGGGTCGGCATTGTATTAGTGGGGGGTCTGCAGTGTATTTGATTAGGGAGTTAGCATTGTATTAGAGCCCAGGAGGGGAGTCAGCATTGTATTAGAGCACAGAAAGAGTGGAGGATGGGAAACATCTGACATGGGATTTTGAGATGAGGCATTTTTAGATTATATTATGTAGGGGTCTAAAGTTAGGCAACTTGGGCTGTGGTGATTATATATATTTTTTTATATATTCAAAACATGTTTTATTGAAAGTAAACAGTAAAACAAAAACTCCAGTGCAGCGCATCATGTACAGAAAGTGAATACTGGGTCATATAATATCGACACATAGGCCAAAAGAGCAACAATCATCGCAGAATGGAAAATAACAAATACAGGCCAACATGGTGGGTCAGCAAATCCGTGATTATATATTTTAATATTATATATATTTGTGGGGAAGGAAATGTAAATAGGTTGAGGGAGAAAAGACTAGGGTGATGGGTGTAGAAGAGTGTAGATAGGTGACAGGTGGGTGTAGGGGTGACAGAGGGGTGGACAAGGGTGACAAAGGGACAGAATAGATGGACATAGGTGACAAGGTTGTGGCCAGTGGGGTGGAGAATGGGGGGTCGGGGGGGGTGAACATGGGTGACATAGGGGTGGCCAAGGTATACTTGGGAGACAGGGGGTTAGAAGGGTGGACAAGGGTGACAAGGGGGTAAAATAAGGGTGGACAGGAGTGACAAAGGGACAGAGGGGAGAATAGGGAATGGACATGGGTGACAGAGAGGTAGATGTGGGGGGGGGGGGGGGGGTTGGGGGTTGTCAGAAGGGTGGACGGAGATGGTGAACATAGGTAACAGGGGTGGAAAGGGTTGGCCAAGGTAGACATTGATGACAAGAGGGTGGACTCGGGAGAAATGGGGGGTGGACATGGGAGACGGGGGGGGGGGGGGCGGGAGTTAACAGGGGTGGACAAGGATGACAAGGGGAATAAAAGAGGTGGATAGAGGGGTAAAACAATTAATAAAATAATTCAACGCCCCCCCCCCCCCTTTCAGAATTAAAGGGCATACATTCCTATTACATGATTAACTGTTTTCTATATTATAAAAAAATTTGATAAAATATTTTATTAAAAAAAGTATTTAAAATGTACAAAATATTTTAAGTAAGAAAAAATAATAATCTAGATCCCAATGTGTTCCTTTATTTATTTATTTATTATGTGTTCCCTTTTCTTATGTGGTTTCATAATCCCTGAGATAAGTAGTTCTGGCCCTAGAGTGTTATATATATTAGCGTCTGTAGCATGTATAAGGAGCATGTTATCATACCGGTGTCTTTTTACAGGTGACTGATGCCCGGTGAGAAGGTGAACGTGACATATACCCTCATCAGCTGCAAGAAAGGAACCACGAGACAGGTAATTAATATTTATATTAATTACTGATAACGATCAGGCTAGATGTAAAATCTAGACCTGTAGAGATGTTTTAGTCTCTCCCTTATACATGAAGATATATGTGTTGTTAATAAGTATATCGTCTATGAACAGCTTCTTATATAACACAACCTTGTCTCAGGTACAGAGATTAGCAACATTTATGATCCTTAGTCTCTGTTTTTTATTTGTAGGAATCCCCTTTAACAATATTTTTATTTTTTTTAATCAGAAAGATTTATTAAGGTTTTTGCTTAGTTTTTGACAAAACATAAAAAACACACATGAACAAATCAAAACAACCCCCCATCCCTTCCCCCCACCCCCACGAATGACACCTACCTCCAGGTTCTTATGACAAATATAAACTAGAGCACCATGTTATAACCCTTGGAAGCAGTCGCCAAAAAAGAAAAGAAAAAGATAAGCGTTGGAAGACACATTAGGAGTAGGAGAATATTAAACCAGGCTATAAGGGAAGGAAATTAAGAAAAAGAAAAATGATGATCGAACAACACGGCCAGGGTTTCTATGGCTATAGCAAAAAGAAAAGGGGACAGGGGACACCCCTGGCGCATGCCTCTACCCAGGGGAAAAGAGTGGGAGAGTAGACCGTTAGTCCTGATTCTGGCCCCGGAGCCGCGTATAACAACTGAACCCATTTCAGAAATTGAAGACCGAAGCCCATATGACGCAAAAGTTTAATATTTGAACACAACAATGAGATTGGTCGGTAAGAACCCACCAAAAGTGAATCTTTCCCAGGCTTCAGCAATAGTACTATAATAATGCCTCTGACATAGAAGAAGTTAAGCCCCTCTCAACTTCAGCAGCCTGCAGAACTACTAGTAACTAATGAAGCAGTAAATCACTATATTGTTTAAGATATTCATTGGGTAGCCCATCCACCCCTGATGACTTGGTGATTTTGCAAATTACCCAGGGCCTCCTCCAACTCTCTCAAAGTATGTTCAGGAAGTCTCTCTGGGTCTGCGACAGGGCTGCCACCGGGATAGAGGAAACAAATTGATTCACAGTAACATCATCATAAAACAATTTGGAGGAATACGTCTCCTCATAAAAGGAGACCAACACACCAAGAATTTTAGCATCTTCCTGCACCAGAGACCCAACACCATTGCAGAGAATGAGAATGGCCATGGACCCCTGCTGCACCCGAATCATATGTGCCAATAAACGGCCATTGCTTTCCCCACTTTCAAAATATTGCTGCTGCTGAAAAAAACCTTTATTATCCGACCATGTGCAGTAGATGTCATCCAGTAGAGTACTCAAAGACTGCCAGCGAACCTGAACAGCACCAGATGGACTCCCAAGGAACTCCCTCTCAGCAGAAAGCACCTGCAATTGCAACAACTCCTGTATTCCTTGATTCTTCAATCTACATGTGGTAATGTCTCTAATAAACACACCCCGGACAAAAGCCTTCAGAGAATCCCACACTACCCCCAGCGAAGCTGAGCCACAAATAATTTCCAGGAAAAATTCAATATCCGCTACCAGGGTGTGGCCTATTGTGGGTACCTGAAACCAGAAGGGATTAAGATGCCACAAGGACCCCCACAAGAACTGAAGTTAAGGTGTACATGAATAGGAGAATGATCCAATAAATGAAAGGGGAGATATTCCACCAACGCCACCCATGGGAAGAACAGGTCATAACCCAGCGCTAAATCAATACGTGACAGAGTACCATGGGAACTAGAGTAGCAGGAATACTGCCTACCTGCAGAATTGCACCGACTCCATAAGTCAACCCACCCAGCTTCCTCTACAAACCTAGTCAGACCGGTAACAGAAGACTCTATAGGGACCCCTCTACCCCCAAATTAATCTATGGACGGATTCAAAAGATTATTGAAATCTCCTGCCGGAAGAAGGAGCACATCTGGCAGGGAAGAGATAAAGGACACCACCCTCCTTAATACATCACTAGAATATGGGGGAGGGATAGATTGCAGCCAATATAAAAGGCACATGGCAAAATTCGCCATAAAGGCACACAAAGCGACCATCAGGGTTAATCAAACTAGAAAAACACTTAACAAGAATATTACTGTGAATAAGAACACTGACAAAAAATTTGCGTGGCGCCCCTACTTAAGTTGAAGAGTAAAGAAAAAAAACAAGGGGAGAGAGTCGCAAATCACAATGTGGGGGAACTGTACTGCACACCTAATGTGGGGGAACTGTACTGTACACCTATTGTGGGGGAACTGTACTGCACACCTAATGTGTGGGGACTTGTACTGCCAACCTAATGTGCGGGGACTTATACTGCACCTAATCTGGGGGAACTACAACCTAATGTGGGGGAGCTATACTGCACCTAATGCGGGGCAATTGTCGGGGGGGGGGGCATCATAATGAAGTGCTCCGTCTTCCAGGCAGCCTTAAACTGGCCCGGGGGGGGGGGGGACAGCATTGTATTAAGTGGAGGGGGACAGGGGTGGGATACTGCAGTGTATTAGGGGGGCTGGGGGGAATCAGCATTGTATTAGGGGGAGGGGTGGATCAGAAATGTATTAGGGGAGATGGGAGGGGGATCAGCAGTGTGTTAGGGGGGATGGGAGGGGGATCAGCAGTGTATTAGGGGGGATGGCAGCAGTGTTTTGGTGGGATGGAAGGGGAGGGGGTCTGCATTGTATTAGGGGGAGGGGGTGATCAGTATTGTATTAGGGGGATGGGGAATAAGCATTGTATTAGGGGGATGGGGAGATCAGCATTGTATTAGAGGGATGGGGGAATCAGCATTGTATTAGGCGGAGGGGGGATCAGCATTGTATTAGGGGGGAGAGGGGTTCAGCATTGTATTAGGGGGGGATGGGAGGGGGAACAGCAGTGTAATAGGGGGGATGGGAGGGGGATCAGCAGTGTATTAGGGGGGATGGGAGAGGAAGGGGGGTCAGCATTAGGGGAGGAGAGGGAAAAAGCAGTGTATTAGGGGGGATGGGAGAGGAGGGGAACAGCAGTGTATTAGGGGGGGGCTGTAGTAAATTAGGGGGAGGGAATCTGCAATGAATTAGTGGGGGGGTCTGCAGTGTATTTGATTAGGGAGTTAGCATTGTATTAGAGCTAAGGTGTGTAGAGGAGTGTACAGGTGTGTAGAGGAGTCTACATGGGTGATAAAGTGGTGTATATGGGTGACAGAGGGGTGATGGGGGTGTAGAGGAGTGTACATGGGTAACATAGGGGCAGGGCAGGACTGGCCTACCGGGAATACTGGGAAATTTCCCGATGGGCCACAGGCCCTGGGGCCGCTTTGAGATGTGGCTGCATTTTTGTCCCCATCCGGCAGCCGCCAGGGCCGGATCATCATTGGCGCTTATGGAGCGCCTGCTCCGGACCCTGTGCCCGCAGGGGGCACGCGTCACATTAGGGACATCCCTGTGTCCTGAAAAATCTTTTCAGGACACAAGGATGCCCCGGTTACCTCTCTGCGGCCCTGCGTTAACTTCAAAAACGCATTGGCCTCCGGGAGGTAGTGCAAGCAGGGACGTCACTGACATCTCGTGCGTGCACCCATAGTAACAGAGTAGAGCGGAGCAGTGAGGAGGACACACGCGCATGGTAAATGACCAGCGGCACGTCATCTTCAGTGTTCCGACCATCGAACCTCCGGTCCAGGGACCTACTGCTGTGGCCCATAGGCCATAGCAGTAGATTGTGACCCCGGAGTGGGGGTCGGAATACTGAAGTGGGGCAGTAAACAGGCATACAGCCTCCAGCCATACACTGTATATGGCTGAAGGCTGAATGTCTGTGGGGGAACTGTACTGCACCTAATGTGGGGGACTATACTGCACCTAATGTGGGGGAACTATACTGCACCTAATGTGGGGGGAACTATACTGCACCTAATGTGGGATACTATACTGCACCCAATGTGGGGGAACTATACTGCACCTAATGTGGGGAAAGTATACTGCATCTAATGTGGGGAACTATACTGCACCCAATGTGGGGGAGCTATACTGCACCTAATGTGGGGGGAACTATACTGCACCTAATGTGGGGGACAATACTGCACCTAATGTCGGGAACTATACTGCACGTAATGTGGGGAACTATACTGCACCTAATGATGAAGACTATACTGCCAAACTAGTGTGGAGGACTATACTGCCAAACTAGTGTGGAGGACTATACTGCCAACCTAATGTGGGGAACTATATTGCCAACCTAATGTGGGGAACTATACTGCCAACCTAAGGGGGAACTGTACTGCACCTAATGTGGGGGAAACTGTACTGCACCTAATGTGGGGGAACTGTACTGCACCTAATGTGGGGGAACTGTACTGCACCTAATCTGGGGGAACTATACAGCACCTAATCTGGGGGGAACTGTACTGCACACCTAATGTGGGGGGATTGTATTGCACACGTAATGTGGGGGAACTGTACTGCACAACTAATGTGGGGGAACTGTACTGCACCTAATGTGGGGGGAACTATACTACACCTAATGTGGGGGAACTGTACTGCACACCTAATGTGGGGGAACTGTAGTTGCACACCTAATGTGGGGGAACTGTACTGCACATCTAATGTGCGGGGACTTGTACTGCCAACAATAATGTGCGGGGGACTTATACTGCACCTAATCTGGGGGAACTACAACCTAATGTGGGGGAACTATACTGCACCTAATGTGAAGGAACTGTCGGGGGGGGGCATCATAAAGAAGTGCTCCGTCTTCCAGGCAGCCTTAATCTGGCCCTGACGGGGGGGGGGGGGGGGGACAACAGCAATTGTATTAAGTGGAGGGGAACAGGGGTGGGATACAGCAGTGTACTAGGGGGGCCGGGGGGGATCAGCATTGTATTAGGGGGAGGGGTGGATCAGCATTGTATTAGGGGGATGGGGGAATAAGCATTGTATTGGGGGATGGGGAAATCAGCATTGTATTAGGGAGATGGGGAAATCAGCATTGTATTAGGGGGATGGGGGAATCAGCATTGTATTAGGGGGAGAGGGGATCAGCATTGTATTAGGGGGGGAGGAGATCAGCATGGTATTAGGGGGAGGGTGGATCAGCATTGGCCAGTGGGTTGGAGAATGGGGGGTCGGGGGGGTGAACATGGGTGACATAGGGGTGGCCAAGGTGTACATGGGACACAGGGGGTTAGAAGGGTGGACAAGGGTGACAAGGGGGTAAAATAAAGGTGGACAGGAGTGACAAAGGGACAGAGGGGAGAATAGGGAATGGACATGGGTGACAGAGAGGTAGATGTGGGGGGGGGGGTTGGGGGTTGTCAGAAGGGTGGACGGAGATGGTGAACATAGGTAACAGGGGTTGGAAAGGGTTGGCCAAGGTAGACATTGATGACAAGAGGGTGGACTCGGGAGAAATGGGGGTGGACATGGGAGACGGGGGGGGGGGGGGGCGGGAGTTAACAGGGGTGGACAAGGATGACAAGGGGAATAAAAGAGGGTGGACAGAGGGGTAAAACAATTAATAAAATAATTCAACGCCCCCCCCTTTCAGAATTAAAGGGCATACATTCCTATTACATGATTAACTGTTTTATATATTATAAAAAAATTAGATAAAATATTTTATAAAAAAAAGGATTTAAAATGTACAAAATATTTTAAGTAAGAAAAAATAATAATCTAGATCCCAATGTGTTCCTTTATTTATTTATTTTGTGTTCCCTTTTCTTATGTGGTTTCATAATCCCTGAGATAAGTAGTTCCGGCCCCAGAGTGTTATATATATTAGCGTCTGTAGCATGTATAAGGAGCATGTTATCATACCGGTGTCTTTTTACAGGTGACTGATGCCCGGTGAGAAGGTGAACGTGACATGTACCCTCATCAGCTGCAAGAAAGGAACCACGATACAGGTAATTAATATTTATATTAATTACTGATAACGATCAGGCTAGATGTAAAATCTA
The DNA here is from genome assembly GCF_029499605.1 of Hyla sarda. NCBI lineage: Eukaryota > Metazoa > Chordata > Amphibia > Anura > Hylidae > Hyla > Hyla sarda. Next base: position 12,625 of record NW_026609913.1, on the reverse strand, counting down.
GACCTGTAGAGATGTTTTAGTCTCTCCCTTATACATGAAGATGTAATATGTGTTGTTAATAAGTATATCGTCTATGAACAGCTTCTTATATAACACAACCTTGTCTCAGGTACAGAGATTTGGAACATTTATGATCCTTAGTCTCTGTTTTTTATTTGTAGGAATCCCCTTTAACAATATTTTTATTTTTTTAATCAGAAAGATTTATTAAGGTTTTTGCTTAGTTTTTGACAAAACATAAAAAACACACATGAACAAATCAAAACAACCCCCCATCCCTTCCCACCACCCCCACGAATGACACCTACCTCCAGGTTCTTATGACAAATATAAACTAGAGCACCATGTTATAACTCTATGTAGCAGTCACCAAAAAAGAAAAGAAAAAGATAAGCGTTGGAATACACATTAGGAGTAGGAGAATATTAAACCAGGCTATAAGGGAAGGAAATTAAGAAAAAGAAAAATGATGATCGAACAACACGGCCAGGGTTTCTATGGCTATAGCAAAAAGAAAAGGGGACAGTGGACACCCCTGGCGCATGCCTCTACCCAGGGGAAAAGAGTGGGAGAGTAGACCGTTAGTCCTGATTCTGGCCCTGGAGCCGCGTATAACAACTGAACCCATTTCAGAAATTGAAGAACGAAGCCCATATGACGCAAAAGTTTAATATTTGAACACAACATTGAGATTGGTCGGTAAGAACCCACCAAAAGTGAATCTTTCCCAGGCTTCAGCAATAGTACTATAATAATGCCTCTGACATAGAAGAAGTTAAGCCCCTCTCAACTTCAGCAGCCTGCAGAACTACTAGTAACTAATGAAGCAGTAAATCACTATATTGTTTAAGATATTCATTGGGTAGCCCATCCACCCCTGATGACTTGGTGATTTTGCAAATTACCCAGGGCCTCCTCCAACTCTCTCAAAGAATGTTCAGGAAGTCTCTCTTGGTCTGTGACAGGGCTGCCACCGGGATAGAGGAAACAAATTGATACACAGTAACATCATCATAAAACAATTTGGAGGAATACGTCTCCTCATAAAAGGAGATCAACACACCAAGAATTTTAGCATCTTCCTGCACCAGAGACCCAGCACCATTGCAGAGAAAGAGAATGGCCATGGACCCCTGCTGCACCTGAATCATACGTGCCAATAAACGGCCATTGCTTTCCCCACTTTCAAAATATTGCTGCTGCTGAAAAAAACCTTTATTATCCGACCATGTGCAGTAGATGTCATCCAGTAGAGTACTCAAAGACTGCCAGCGAACCTGAACAGCACCAGATGGACTCCCAAGGAACTCCCTCTCAGCAGAAAGCACCTGCAATTGCAACAACTCCTGTATTCCTTGATTCTTCAATCTACATGTGGTAATGTCTCTAATAAACACACCCCGGACAAAAGCCTTCAGAGAATCCCACACTACCCCCAGCGAAGCTGAGCCACAATTAATTTCCAGGAAAGATTCAATATCCACTACCAGGGTGTGGCCTATTGTGGGTACCTGAAACCAGAAAAGATTAAGATGCCACAAGGACCCCCACAAGAACTGAAGTTAAGGTGTACATGAATAGGAGAATGATCCAATAAATGAAAGGGGAGATATTCCACCAACGCCACCCATGGGAAGAACAGGTCATAACCCAGCGCTAAATCAATACGTGACAGAGTACCATGGGAACTAGAGTAGCAGGAATACTGCCTATCTGCAGAATTGCACCGACTCCATAAGTCAACCCACCCAGCTTCCTCTACAAACCTAGTCAGACCGGTAACAGAAGACTCTATAGGGGCCCCTCTACACCCAAATTAATCTATGGACGGATTCAAAAGATTATTGAAATCTCCTACCGGAAGAAGGAGCACATCTGGCAGGGAAGAAATAAAGGACACCACCCTCCTTAATACATCACTAGAATATGGGGGAGGGATATATTGCAGCCAATATAAAAGGCACATGGCAAAATTCGCCATAAAGGCACACAAAGCGACCATCAGGGTTAATCAAACTAGAAAAACACTTAATAAGAATATTACTGTGAATAAGAACACTGACAAAAAATTTGCGTGGCGCCCCTACCAAAGTTAAAGAGTAAAGAAAAAAAAAAGGGGAGAGAGTCGCAATGCACAATGTGGGGGAACTGTACTGCACACCTAATGTGGGGGAACTGTACTGCACACCTATTGTGGGGAACTGTACTGCACACCTAATGTGTGGGGACTTGTACTGCCAACCTAATGTGCGGGGACTTATATTGCAACTTATCTGGGGGAACTACAACCTAATGTGGGGGAGCTATACTGCACCTAATGCGGGGCAATTGTCGGGGGGGGGGGGCATCATAATGAAGTGCTCCGTCTTCCAGGCAGCCTTAATCTGGCCCGGGGGGGGGGGGGGGGGACAGCATTGTATTAAGTGGAGGGGGACAGGGGTGGGATACTGCAGTGTATTAGGGGGGCTGGGGGGAATCAGCATTGTATTAGGGGGAGGGGTGGATCAGAAATGTATTAGGGGAGATGGGAGGGGGATCAGCAGTGTGTTAGGGGGGATGGGAGGGGGATCAGCAGTGTATTAGGGGGGATGGCAGCAGTGTTTTGGGGGGATGGAAGGGGAGGGGGTCTGCAGTGTATTAGGGGGAGGGGTTGATCAGTATTGTATTAGGGGGATGGGGGAATAAGCATTGTATTAGGGGGATGGGGAGATCAGCATTGTATTAGAGGGATGAGGGAATCAGCATTGTATTAGGCGGAGGGGGGATCAGCATTGTATTAGGGGGAGAGGGGTTCAGCATTGTATTAGGCGGAGGGCGATCAGCATGGTATTAGGGGGAGGGTGGATCAGCATTGCATTAGGTGAGAAGGGATCAGCATTGTATTAGGGGGATGGGAGGGTGATCAGCAGTGTATTAGGGGGATGGGAGGGGGATTAGCAGTGTATTAGGGGGGATGGGAGAGGAAGGGGGTCAGCATTAGGGGAGGGGAGGGAAAAAGCAGTGTATTAGGGGGGATGGGAGAGGAGGGGAACAGCAGTGTATTGGGGGGGGGGCTGTAGTAAATTAGGGGGAGGGAATCTGCAGTGAATTAGTGGGGGGGTCTGCAGTGTATTTGATTAGGGAGTTAGCATTGTATTAGAGCTAAGGTGTGTAGAGGAGTGTACAGGTGTGTAGAGGAGTGTACATGGGTGATAAAGTGGTGTATATGGGTGACAGAGGGGTGTTGGGGGTGTAGAGGAGTGTACATGGGTAACATAGGGGCAGGGCCGGACTGGCATACCGGGAGTAACCGGAAATTTCCCGATGGGCCACTTTGAGATGTGGCTGCATTTTTGTCCCCATCCAGCGGCCGCCAAGGCCGGATCATCATTGTCGCTTATGGAGCGCCTGCTCCGGACCCTGTGCCCGCAGGGGGCACACGTCACATTAGGGACATCCCTGTGTCCTGAAAAATCTTTTCAGGACACAAGGATGCCCCGGTTACCTCTCTGCGGCCCTGCGTTAACTTCAAAGACGCATGGGCCTCCGGGAGGTAGTGCAAGCAGGGACGTCACTGACATCTCGCGCGTGCGCCCATAGTAACAGAGCAGAGCGGAGCAGTGAGGAGGACACATACGCATGGTAAGTGACCAGCGGCACGTCATCTTCAGTGTTCCGACCATCCAACCTCCGGTCCATGGACCTACTGCTGTGGCCCATAGGCCATAGCAGTAGATTGTGACCCCGGAGTGGAGGTCGGAATACTGAAGTGGGGCAGTGAACAGGCATACAGCCTCCAGCCATACACTGTATATGGCTGAAGGCTGAATGTCTGTGGGGGAACTGTACTGCACCTAATGTGGGGGACTATACTGCACCTAATGTGGGGGAACTATACTGCACCTAATGTGGGGGAACTATACTGCACCTAATGTGGGATACTAGACTGCACCTAATGTGGGAGAACTATACTGCACCTAATGTGGGGAAAGTATACTGCATCTAATGTGGGGAACTATACTGCACCCAATGTGGGGGAGCTATACTGCACCTAATGTGGGGGAACTATACTGCACCTAATGTGGGGGACAATACTGCACCTAATGTCGGGAACTATACTGCACGTAATGTGGGGAACTATACTGCACCTAATGATGAAGACTATACTGCCAAACTAGTGTGGAGGACTATACTGCCAAACTAGTGTGGAGGACTATACTGCCAACCTAATGTGGGGAACTATATTGCCAACCTAATGTGGGGAACTATACTGCCAACCTAATGTGGGGGAACTGTACTGCACCTAATGTGGGGGAACTGTACTGCACCTAATGTGGGGGAACTGTACTGCACCTAATGTGGGGGAACTGTACTGCACCTAATCTGGATGAACTATACAGCACCTCATCTGGGGGAACTGTACTGCACACCTAATGTGGGGGGATTGTATTGCACACGTAATGTGGGGGAACTGTACTGCACAACTAATGTGGGGGAACTGTACTGCACCTAATGTGGGGGAACTATACTACACCTAATGTGGGGGAACTGTACTGCACACCTAATGTGGGGGAACTGTAGTGCACACCTAATGTGGGGGAACTGTACTGCACATCTAATGTGCGGGGACTTGTACTGCCAACAATAATGTGCGGGGACTTATACTGAACCTAATCTGGGGGAACTACAACCTAATGTGGGGGAACTATACTGCACCTAATGTGAAGGAACTGTCGGGGGGGGGGGGGGGCATCATAAAGAAGTGCTCCGTCTTCCAGGCAGCCTTAATCTGGCCCTGACGGGGGGGGGGGGGGGGGGGACAACAGCATTGTATTAAGTGGAGGGGAACAGGGGTGGGATACAGCAGTTTATTAGGGGGGGCCGGGGGGATCAGCATTGTATTAGGGGGAGGGGTGGATCAGCATTGTATTAGGGGGGATGGGAGGAGTGATCAGCAGTGTATTAGGGAGATGGCAGCAGGGTTTTTGGGGGATGAAAAGGGAGGGGGGTCAGCATTGTATTAGGGGGATGGGGGAATAAGCATTGTATTGGGGGATGGGGAAATCAGCATTGTATTAGGGAGATGGGGAAATCAGCATTGTATTAGGGGGATGGGGGAATCAGCATTGTATTAGGGGGAGAGGGGATCAGCATGGTATTAGGGGGAGGGTGGATCAGCATTGTATTAGGGGGATGGGAGGGGGATCAGCAGTGTATTAGGGGAATGGGAGGGAGGTCAGCAGTGTATTAGGGGGATGGGAGAGGAGGGGAACAGCAGTGTATTAGGGGGAGGGGATCAGCAGTAGAACAGGGGGAGGGGGGTCGGCATTGTATTAGTGGGGGGTCTGCAGTGTATTTGATTAGGGAGTTAGCATTGTATTAGAGCTCAGGAGGGGAGTCAGCATTGTATTAGAGCACAGGAAAGAGTGGAGGATGGGAAACATCTGACATGGGATTTTGAGATGAGGCATTTTTAGATTATATTATGTAGGGGTCTAAAGTTAGGCAACTTGGGCTGTGGTGATTATATATATTTTTTTATATATTCAAAACATGTTTTATTGAAAGTAAACAGTAAAACAAAAACTCCAGTGCAGCGCATCATGTACAGAAAGTGAATACTGGGTCATATAATATCGACACATAGGCCAAAAGAGCAACAATCATCGCAGAATGGAAAATAACAAATACAGGCCAACATGGTGGGTCAGCAAATCCGTGATTATATATTTTAATATTATATATATTTGTGGGGAAGGAAATGTAAATAGGTTGAGGGAGAAAGACTAGGGTGATGGGTGTAGAAGAGTGTAGATGGGTGACAGGTGGGTGTAGGGGGTGACAGAGGGGTGGACAAGGGTGACAAAGGGACAGAAAAGATGGACATAGGTGACAAGGTTGTGGCCAGTGGGGTGGAGAATGGGGGGTCGGGGGGGGGGTGAACATGGGTGACATAGGGGTGGCCAAGGTGTACATGGGACACAGGGGGTTAGAAGGGTGGACAAGGGTGACAAGGGGGTAAAATAAGGGTGGACAGGAGTGACAAAGGGACAGAGGGGAGAATAGGGAATGGACATGGGTGACAGAGAGGTAGATGTGGGGGGGGGGGGGGTTGGGGGTTGTCAGAAGGGTGGACGGAGATGGTGAACATAGGTAACAGGGGTTGGAAAAGGTTTGCCAAGGTAGACATTGATGACAAGAGGGTGGACTCGGGAGAAATGGGGGTGGACATGGGAGACGGGGGGGGGGGCGGGAGTTAACAGGGGTGGACAAGGATGACAAGGGGAATAAAAGAGGGTGAACAGAGGGGTAAAACAATTAATAAAATAATTCAACGCCCCCCCCCCCCCCCCCTTTCAGAATTAAAGGGCATACATTCCTATTACATGATTAACTGTTTTATATATTATAAAAAAAATTGATAAAATAGTTTATAAAAAAAAGTATTTAAAATGTACAAAATATTTTAAGTAAGAAAAAATAATAATCTAGATCCCAATGTGTTCCTTTATTTATTTATTTTGTGTTCCCTTTTCTTATGTGGTTTCATAATCCCTGAGATAAGTAGTTCTGGCCCTAGAGTGTTATATATATTAGCGTCTGTAGCATGTATAAGGAGCATGTTATCATACCGGTGTCTTTTTACAGGTGACTGATGCCCGGTGAGAAGGTGAACGTGACATATACCCTCATCAGCTGCAAGAAAGGAACCACGAGACAGGTAATTAATATTTATATTAATTACTGATAACGATCAGGCTAGATGTAAAATCTAGACCTGTAGAGATGTTTTAGTCTCTCCCTTATACATGAAGATATATGTGTTGTTAATAAGTATATCGTCTATGAACAGCTTCTTATATAACACAACCTTGTCTCAGGTACAGAGATTAGCAACATTTATGATCCTTAGTCTCTGTTTTTTATTTGTAGGAATCCCCTTTAACAATATATATTTTTTTTTAATCAGAAAGATTTATTAAGGTTTTTGCTTAGTTTTTGACAAAACATAAAAAACACACATGAACAAATCAAAACAACCCCCCATCCCTTCCCACCACCCCCACGAATGACACCTACCTCCAGGTTCTTATGACAAATATAAACTAGAGCACCATGTTATAACCCTATGTAGCAGTCGCCAAAAAAGAAAAGAAAAAGATAAGCGTTGGAAGACACATTAGGAGTAGGAGAATATTAAACCAGGCTATAAGGGAAGGAAATTAAGAAAAAGAAAAATGATGATCGAACAACACGGCCAGGGTTTCTATGGCTATAGCAAAAAGAAAAGGGGACAGGGGACACCCCTGGCGCATGCCTCTACCCAGGGGAAAAGAGTGGGAGAGTAGACCGTTAGTCCTGATTCTGGCCCCGGAGCCGCGTATAACAACTGAACCCATTTCAGAAATTGAAGACCGAAGCCCATATGACGCAAAAGTTTAATATTTGAACACAACAATGAGATTGGTCGGTAAGAACCCACCAAAAGTGAATCTTTCCCAGGCTTCAGCAATAGTACTATAATAATGCCTCTGACATAGAAGAAGTTAAGCCCCTCTCAACTTCAGCAGCCTGCAGAACTACTAGTAACTAATGAAGCAGTAAATCACTATATTGTTTAAGATATTCATTGGGTAGCCCATCCACCCCTGATGACTTGGTGATTTTGCAAATTACCCAGGGCCTCCTCCAACTCTCTCAAAGTATGTTCAGGAAGTCTCTCTGGGTCTGCGACAGGGCTTCCACCGGGATAGAGGGAACAAATTGATACACAGTAACATCATCATAAAACAATTTGGAGGAATACGTCTCCTCATAAAAGGAGACCAACACACCAAGAATTTTAGCATCTTCCTGCACCAGAGACCCAGCACCATTGCAGAGAAAGAGAATGGCCATGGACCCCTGCTGCACCCGAATCATATGTGCCAATAAACGGCCATTGCTTTCCCCACTTTCAAAATATTGCTGCTGCTGAAAAAAACCTTTATTATCCGACCATGTGCAGTAGATGTCATCCAGTAGAGTACTCAAAGACTGCCAGCGAACCTGAACAGCACCAGATGGACTCCCAAGGAACTCCCTCTCAGCAGAAAGCACCTGCAATTGCAACAACTCCTGTATTCCTTGATTCTTCAATCTACATGTGGTAATGTCTCTAATAAACACTACCCGGACAAAAGCCTTCAGAGAATCCCACACTACCCCCAGCGAAGCTGAGCCACAATTAATTTCCAGGAAAGATTCAATATCCGCTACCAGGGTGTGGCCTATTGTGGGTACCTGAAACCAGAAGGGATTAAGATGCCACAAGGACCCCCACAAGAACTGAAGTTAAGGTGTACATGAATAGGAGAATGATCCAATAAATGAAAGGGGAGATATTCCACCAACGCCACCCATGGGAAGAACAGGTCATAACCCAGCGCTAAATCAATACGTGACAGAGTACCATGGGAACTAGAGTAGCAGGAATACTGCCTACCTGCAGAATTGCACCAACTCCATAAGTCAACCCACCCAGCTTCCTCTACAAACCTAGTCAGACCGGTAACAGAAGACTCTATAGGGGCCCCTCTACCCCCAAATTAATCTATGGACGGATTCAAAAGATTATTGAAATCTCCTACCGGAAGAAGGAGCACATCTGGCAGGGAAGAGATAAAGGACACCACCCTCCTTAATACATCACTAGAATATGGGGGAGGGATATATTGCAGCCAATATAAAAGGCACATGGCAAAATTCGCCATAAAGGCACACAAAGCGACCATCAGGGTTAATGAAACTAGAAAAACACTTAATAAGAATGTTACTGTGAATAAGAACACTGACAAAAAATTTGCGTGGCGCCCCTACTTAAGTTGAAGAGTAAAGAAAAAAAAAAGGGGAGAGAGTCGCAATGCACAATGTGGGGGAACTGTACTGCACACCTAATGTGGGGGAACTGTACTGCACACCTATTGTGGAGGAACTGTACTGCACACCTAATGTGTGGGGACTTGTACTGCCAACCTAATGTGCGGGGACTTATACTGCACCTAATCTGGGGGAACTACAACCTAATGTGGGGGAGCTATACTGCACCTAATGCGGGGCAATTGTCGGGGGGGGGCATCATAATGAAGTGCTCCGTCTTCCAGGCAGCCTTAAACTGGCCCGGGGGGGGGGGGGGGGGGGGACAGCATTGTATTAAGTGGAGGGGGACAGGGGTGGGATACTGCAGTGTATTAGGGGGGCTGGGGGGAATCAGCATTGTATTAGGGGGAGGGGTGGATCAGAAATGTATTAGGGGAGATGGGAGGGGGATCAGCAGTGTGTTAGGGGGGATGGGAGGGGGATCAGCAGTGTATTAGGGGGGATGGCAGCAGTATTTTGGGGGATGGAAGGGGAGGTGGTCTGCATTGTATTAGGGGGAGGGGGTGATCAGTATTGTATTAGGGGGATGGGGGAATAAGCATTGTATTAGGGGGATGGGGAGATCAGCATTGTATTAGAGGGATGGGGGAATCAGCATTGTATTAGGCGGAGGGGGGATCAGCATTGTATTAGGGGGAGAGGGGTTCAGCATTGTATTAGGGGGAGGGGCGATCAGCATGGTATTAGGGGGAGGGTGGATCAGCATTGTATTAGGTGAGAAGGGATCAGCATTGTATTAGGGGGGATGGGAGGGGGATCAGCAGTGTATTAGGGGGATGGGAGGGGGATCAGCAGTGTATTAGGGGGGATGGGAGAGGAAGGGGGTCAGCATTAGGGGAGGGGAGGGAAAAAGCAGTGTATTAGGGGGGATGGGAGAGGAGGGGAACAGCAGTGTATTAGGGGGGGGCTGTAGTAAATTAGGGGGAGGGAATCTGCAGTGAATTAGTGGGGGGGTCTGCAGTGTATTTGATTAGGGAGTTAGCATTGTATTAGAGCTAAGGTGTGTAGAGGAGTGTACAGGTGTGTAGAGGAGTCTACATGGGTGATAAAGTGGTGTATATGGGTGACAGAGGGGTGATGGGGGTGTAGAGGTGTGTACATGGGTAACATAGGGGCAGGGCCGGACTGGCCTTCTGGGAATACTGGGAAATTTCCAGATGGGCCACAGGCCCTGGGGCCGCTTTGAGATGTGGCTGCATTTTTGTCCCCATCCGGCAGCCGCCAGGGCCGGATCATCATTGGCGCTTATGGAGCGCCTGCTCCGGACCCTGTGCCCGCAGGGGGCACGCGTCACATTAGGGACATCCCTGTGTCCTGAAAAATCTTTTCAGGACACAAGGATGCCCCGGTTACCTCTCTGCGGCCCTGCGTTAGCTTCAAAAACGCATGGGCCTCCGGCAGGTAGTGCAAGCAGGGACGTCACTGACATCTCGCGCGTGCACCCATAATAACAGAGCAGAGCGGAGCAGTGAGGAGGACACACGCGCATGGTAAATGACCAGCGGCACGTCATCTTCAGTGTTCCGACCATCCAACCTCCGGTCCAGGGACCTACTGCTGTGGCCCATAGGCCACAGCAGTAGATTGTGACCCCGGAGTGGGGGTCGGAATACTGAAGTGGGGCAGTAAACAGGCATACAGCCTCCAGCCATACACTGTATATGGCTGAAGGCTGAATGTCTGTGGGGGAACTGTACTGCACCTAATGTGGGGGACTATACTGCACCTAATGTGGGGGAACTATACTGCACCTAATGTGGGGGAACTATACTGCACCTAATGTGGGATACTATACTGCACCTAATGTGGGGGAACTATACTGCACCTAATGTGGGGAAAGTATACTGCATCTAATGTGGGGAACTATACTGCACCCAATGTGGGGGAGCTATACTGCACCTAATGTGGGGGAACTATACTGCACCTAATGTGGGGGACAATACTGCACCTAATGTCGGGAACTATACTGCACGTAATGTGGGGAACTATACTGCACCTAATGATGAAGACTATACTGCCAAACTAGTGTGGAGGACTATACTGCCAAACTAGTGTGGAGGACTATACTGCCAACCTAATGTGGGGAACTATATTGCCAACCTAATGTGGGGAACTATACTGCCAACCTAATGTTGGGGAACTGTACTGCACCTAATGTGGGGGAACTGTACTGCACCTAATGTGGGGGAACTGTACTGCAAATAATGTGGGGGAACTGTACTGCACCTAATCTGGGGGAACTATACAGCACCTCATCTGGGGGAACTGTACTGCACACCTAATGTGGGGGATTGTATTGCACACGTAATGTGGGGGAACTGTACTGCACAACTAATGTGGGGGAACTGTACTGCACCTAATGTGGGGGAACTATACTACACCTAATGTGGGGGAACTGTACTGCACACCTAATGTGGGGGAACTGTAGTGCACACCTAATGTGGGGGAACTGTACTGCACATCTAATGTGCGGGGACTTGTACTGCCAACAATAATGTGCGGGGACTTATACTGCACCTAATCTGGGGGAACTACAACCTATTGTGGGGGAACTATACTGCACCTAATGTGAAGGAACTGTCGGGGGGGGGGAGGGGCATCATAAAGAAGTGCTCCGTCTTCCAGGCAGCCTTAATCTGGCCCTGACGGGGGGGGGGGGGGGACACATCAGCATTGTATTAAGTGGAGGGGAACAGGGGTGGGATACAGCAGCTTATTAGGGGGGGCCGGGGGGATCAGCATTGTATTAGGGGGAGGGGTGGATCAGCATTGTATTAGGGGGGATGGGAGGAGTGATCAGCAGTGTATTAGGGAGATGGCAGCAGGGTTTGTGGGGGATGAAAAGGGAGGGGGGTCAGCATTGTATTAGGGGGATGGGGGAATAAGCATTGTATTGGGGGATGGGGAAATCAGCATTGTATTAGGGAGATGGGGAAATCAGCATTGTATTAGGGGGATGGGGGAATCAGCATTGTATTAGGGGGAGAGGGGATCAGCATTGTATTAGGGGGAGAGGAGATCAGCATGGTATTAGGGGGAGGGTGGATCAGCATTGTATTAGGGGGATGGGAGGGGGATCAGCAGTGTATTAGGGGAATGGGAGGGAGGTCAGCAGTGTATTAGGGGGATGGGAGAGGAATGGGGTAAGCATTAAGGGGAGGGAAGGGGAACAGCAGTGTATTAGGTGGGATGGGAGAGGAGGGGAACAGCAGTGTATTAGGGGGAGGGGATCAGCAGTATAACAGGGGGAGGGGGGTTGGCATTGTATTAAGTGGGGGGTCTGCAGTGTATTTGATTAGGGAGTTAGCATTGTATTAGAGCTCAGGAGGGGAGTCAGCATTGTATTAGAGCACAGGAAAGAGTGGAGGATGGAAACATCTGACATGGGATTTTGAGATGAGGCATTTTTAGATTATATTATGTAGGGGTCTAAAGTTAGGCAACTTGGGCTGTGGTGATTATATATATTTTTTTTATATATTCAAAACATGTTTTATTGAAAGTAAACAGTAAAACAAAAACTCCAGTGCAGCGCATCATGTACAGAAAGTGAATACTGGGTCATATAATATCGACACATAGGCCAAAAGAGCAACAATCATCGCAGAATGGAAAATAACAAATACAGGCCAAAATGGTGGGTCAGCAAATCCGTGATTATATATTTTAATATTATATATATTTGTGGGGAAGGAAATGTAAATAGGTTGAGGGAGAAAGACTAGGG